>NW_026922775.1:0-209300 GCF_032062105.1 Saccostrea cuccullata | reverse complement strand
AATATGAAAACCTTTTGGTTGTTCAAGTTCAGTTTATTCACCCAATCTATTCGTACATGGGGTACATGGGGTATTGTGCATAAATAACATATAAACATTATGTACAATATAAACAGTCTGGTCAGAGGTACATACACAATATAGGAAACATGGCAGAAGATTAAGGGTAGAAAAAAGAGTGGGGAAACATATCAAGGAGGACAGACAGCAGCATAGATTTTTTGGATAAATATACAAAGTTTTTTTCAACATATTTTCGTTTGAGGTTGACATAATTTCCATAAATTTAATAATATTCGATCTATGAGAATAATAATTTCCCAGGTAATTCTTTCTCACGTTAGCTAATGCTTTACATTCTAAAATATAATAAAATTCATCTTCAATTAGTGTTTTTACAAAGTGTACATACATGTATTCTATCGCAGAGTGGTAAACCATGCCATCTTCCAGTCTCCATCGGTAAATGGTGATTTGTGGTACGAAATTTCATAAATATTGTTCAAAATTTAGGAGATATCTTAATACAATTTTCAAATCCAAAATTTTGTTTAAATATTCTAAAAGTTTGTCCTTTTGAAGAATTATTAACGTCACTAAACCACTTTTGAATAAATTGATCTTGTAATATTTGTTTTACGGTAGCAGTGATCAATTTATAATTCATATTGGCACTTTGTTCGTACCATACATTTAGTTAACCACATATATTACATATTCTTACAAGGATTAGGCTTTAAACCTAAAATTTAGCAAACTGGAAAAGAAGATCTATAGTGCACTCTCAAAATTTCTTTTCAGACCCATCTAGAAATATCACTGTATTATCTGCATATTGCAAAAAGCAGACTGTTCCTATACAAAATTTTATACCCTTAAATACTATTCTGCAAAACACATAATGTGGTATTTTTATATAAAAGTTAAATCCATCTAATAATCACAGCTAAATTTAAGATATTCTTAAGTTTTGTTCAATACATTTTTATATTTTTCAATGCAAGTGATGCTTCTTCCTTGGTTATCAGACCCTCTTATTTGGAAGCTTACTCAAGTGAATGTTGTCCTTAATTTTTAATTTATTTAAATTTATATCCAGTAAAGTGTTATTACAGGAGGAGTATAATTTTTTTAAATCAAAATTTTCAATTTCTTTAAGGCATTCTTGTTGCGAGTTTATTTTTAAACCGTTTCCATAGATAGATATTGTTACTGTTTTATTAATGTAATTTCTCTAGATCTTTTCTAGACTCAAGAAATAGTTTTTAAGTTTCTTACCATATATATTCGATGTCTTCTATCTATTCTCGCTTTTTAAAAATATCAATTCCACCTATTCCCACTTGCAAATAACAAAAGATGTTTAGATTTACCTGTATTTTGTATATTTTAAGACAGAAAATATTGAATACATCTATGAGAAAATATGTGTTTAGGATTTTTTAAGTAATGAAAAGATCTTATACAAAAAAGCAACTTAATACCTAAATTTAAGAACATATATTCCACCTATTCCCACATAAAATCTTACTATTTTCTACATGATTTTTAAAAAGTGGGAATAGGTAGAATTACTTAGACGTCGCGCACGGTGTTGGTGTCAAAAAGTTAAAAATTACAGTTGCGGCGGCATTTGCGCTATTTTCATAATTTTAAAACAATTCACTATATGAAAACTATATATCATTCGGTCGGTAATTATATACTTAATACTTTTTAACAAAAATATTGATAAAAAAGTTCCATTTGTTGAAGATATTAATTTGACTTTTCTGTCAATTACGTGAAAAACGCGTGTAGACCGGTAACAAGGGCGTCGCACACGCAATTACAAAATGTTGATAACTTCCTTAAAACAAACAATACAAACATAAAATTTGGCAGAAAAATTCAAAATGTGATGCAAATGATGTAAAGTTTTAAAATTGTAATGTCATTCAATCCGTATGCTCTGAACGCGTCGCTCAAAATCCAAGACAGAGGTGTAGACGCGCGTTAATCGACGAAATATGGGATACACATAAAAAGTCTTTGGTTACTTAGAATAATAATTACATGAGCTAAGTCTATTTTTAAATTACATCTCGATACTCCTTTTTGTGTGTTGAGAACTATATTTTATAAAAGACTGATATTTTGGGTTGATATGTATGTTGGATTTCTGGTATTAAGCCGATTTATAGTGAGGATGTTGAATAAGATGGTGTGTCACAAAGTTAGAGGTTTCAATGTCACAAAGTTTTTAAGATTCGTAAAATGGTAAATTTCGTAATGCTGGGTGAAAAATTCATGTTGAAAATTATTTTAAATTCTACAAAATGTTGCCATGTTATTACGGAAAAGATCTCTAGACAGAAATTTAACTTGCGGTGTCTTAATTTTTAGTAATAATTGCTGTTTCACATATATGCACTACATGTAAGTATATGTTACAATTGAATTTGACGGCAAAAACGTCACATTTAAATGCTGAACTCCAGAAATTACCTTCACTTTAAGAATTTTTTTTTCTAATTTGGCACCAAACGACATTTAATACAAAATGTGCAAAATCAAAACTTTATTTAGATATGAAAATGAATTGATTCTATTAAGGAGTGCTTGTTTTACAGGTTTTTTACAAAGTCAACATAAATGTCACACATTGTCCAAAAGTAATAAATATAACTATAATTGTATAAATGTGGTAATATAAACCGTATGTATAGTCATTAAAAATAGACATATTGAAAATTAGAAGATTTTTATGAAATGTGCATCTTTTCAAAAAGTTATTAGTATATTCAAAAATAATTTTCAATGGAATTTTGACAAAATCCTAACAAAATATAAAACTCAACATAAATGTCACACACGTAAAAATTCGGCGTTTTGACGTTATAACGTTTTAAAAATGCAATTACATAACCTAAAGCGTCAAAAGATAATTTGCCAAATAGACTAACTCTTACTGCTGATGAGCCTGATATGGATAAAAGAAAAATGTACCAATAATGATTGATTTTAAGAATAACTTTAAGTTTTGAAAGTTGTATTTATATATATAAAAGTAAGACATGTGCAGTGTATACTGTACTACACTGTATATAAGTATATACTGTAACTATATCTCCTTGTACCATTCAGAGTCCGAAATCATATCCTTACATAAATTTTGGTTTGTGTGATTTTTTTTTCTCGTGTCTTAATTCGGACTCTGAATAGTACAAGGATTCTGGTATTTAGTTACATTATCAAAATGGAATTATGATTTCCAATTTGAATAACCTGATACACGATGTAGTAAAGTGTGTCAACTCTATTTGATGCTGTTATAAACTGTTCTACATGGCGAATTGAATAGGGGTACTACTAAACAGAGTACGATAGAGTACGATAGAGTACTTTAGAGTACGCTAGAAAAATTGTGTAATTTGATGCAATTATATTGTTTATTTATGTATGTACAACTTGATTAATTTATTATAAACTTATTTGCCAATATTTGTTTCAAATATTTGTTTTTAGCGATATTTTGACAAGAACTAACATCCAAAATTAAACGCATTAAACAGTTAAATATTACGGTATACCTATAGCTAATACACCAATCTCGATTACAATATTGTTTCAGACTTTCTTTCTAAAGACTTGCATCTAAATTTTATTTAATAATATTAAATTAATTGCATGTGTAGATTTTTCACATTCACAATGAGACATTTTAACGTTTCAGTTAAATTAGATCGGGATCAAACGATCAACCGTAACCTGAAATCAAAATTGAAATAACTCCTAAAATACAGAAAAAATACAATTTTTTTTTAAAAATATATATTCAATATGTTAAACTAAAGTAGAAAAACATACAAAAAGTAGTTTAATTGCATTAAATTATAAAATATTACTAGCGTACTCTAAAGTACTCTATCGTACTCTGTTTAGTAGGACCGATTGAATAGTCCAATATTGAATAAGGATAAAGGGTTGTCGGAGGTTGTGATTTAGATAAAGTATCAGATTTTCACTACAATTATAGTTCTTTTTGTCATCATTTACTCGGTAGCATCGTATGAAATGAAAAAAATTATTTTATTTTGTTTTAAACAAAAAAATAGGTATATAAATTTACATATGAATTGCCGACATTTGGAAACAGAGTAAGGCGAGATCGGCTATATTACCTTATTTCTTTCAATTAAAAATATCTGTTTTTCATTTATATACTTTGTTATAAGCAATGGATCTTTCATTTTTCAATATTTTTTAGTAATGTTTTAACTCATTTAAACCGACCAAAATAGTACCAAGTAACCATTTATTTGAACAAAATCTAGTTTAGGGATAGGATAACGCCTCTATACATTCGCCTCAATCTGATTAAAATCTGCAGACCCCGCCGTCACCAAAAATCCTCAACATCAACCTCAATTAATTATTTAGAAATAAATCTTGATGGATAGGCGTAGTCACGGGGGGGGGGGGGCAGCGGGGGCACTAGCCCCCCCCCCCAATTTCAGATATGGGGGGGGGGGAAGAGGATGTCTGTGCCCCCCCCCCCTTTTTAAAAGAAGAAGAGAATCACAGCTATTTTCCCCAACATTACCTTTACTATAGGAAATATTCATTGAATACCCCCCCCCACTTGTATAATTGGATTTAAAAGTAACTTGCCTTTGAAAAAGTTGGCCTCTACCCCCCCCCCCCCCCCCCCCACACACACACACACGAAATAGGATTTTCGAGTTTGGAGAACTTTTCCTTTTTCTTTCTTTTTTTTTTGCTTGTCAAAGAATTTCTGGAGTTGTGGAGCCCCCCACCCCAACTTTTTTTTTTCTTGTCAAAGAATTTCTGAAGTTCAGCCCCCCCCCCCCTCCCAACTTTTACGTTTGTGACTACGCCTCTGTGATGAAAACATATGCGAAACGCTCTTTGAAACACTCTTTCTTTCCATTTATAAGCATGGAAAGGGCACACAATCCCATAAAACAGGTAAACTGCATGGGTATCCAAAGAAGTAGGAAACTTTCGATCATTGATCAGTGAGCTAGGTACGTATTAAGGGGGGTGGGGGGTGGAGAGGAGAAAACTGAAATATTTTTCGAATAAATGCAACTGAAACCTCTAATTGAACTCCACTTCAATGAAAATTCTTTTCATGGAGAACTAAAAGTGAGGGAGAGGGAGGGGTCGATTCTCAAGTTCGATTCCTATTCTTTTTTAAATTGAATTATTCTAAATATTAAGATCTATATTGCTGTAAGAGAATAGTACTCGGTACGTAAGGGTCTATGTGATGGCTAAAGATGGAATGGGAATAGGTACTTTGAACGAAAAAATTAATTCAGTGATAAATCAGCAACATAGTTACAATCGTACAACTAACTGAAAACAAAGGACAGGTTCGAGGGCCTACTGATATATGACATAGAATGGTTTCGAATTTATCGATATTGAAGTGAAATCACATCAATTTATTTCTACACAGTTTTTTTTTTGAATACGAGAAAACTCATGCTTATATTTTCCACACGCAACATGCATGTAAAGTTTAGACCTAAAATATCTGCATCGAAGTACGGCCACGTATAATATACATTTCCCTTTGGGATTTTTATGAAACTAAAAGCTATTTTCTGATTGAAACAGACACATTTTAATCATTTTTATATAGACTATATATGAGTAGAAACATTAGTAAAATACAGTTGAAACTTTGTCAGACAGACCATGATGATACCCGACCAGAAGAGAATTTCAATTTAATCCCGGGATCAATCAAGATTAACTCGTAAATATTAGATAAAGCCAAGTTTATAAAATCATGAAAACTATTTTACCTTTAATCGAGACCCATCTAACAAATATTGGAAAAATAACAAAATAATTTATTTGATGTATTTTATATCTACATTGAACTATACTCGTACTTACGAGAGTTTAATTGCGTGTGTTTTCAATGAATTGCACTATATACATGTAATTGGCGGTATTACTGGGTGTTTATTTTAATGTTAGCGAAAAAAGTAAAAACGTAAAATTTTCTAGAAGTTCGCGTAAAATAACGTCATTTTGACGTTACCGAAACTGACACCAACACCGTGCGCAACGTCTTAGTAACCTTTATGTTCTACCCATTTAGCTTTTTGTCTTACAAACAGACCATTAATATGTTTTCTAACTTCTTCAAATTCAGATTTTGCGGTATAAAGTTTTTCATCAGTTTCGTTAGAATCACTGAAATATCTGATGATTTCTAATTCTTGTATCTCTTCTTCTAAAAGAACGTTGTTTTAGGACGATACAATATATTTTTCTCAATGTCCCCCTAAAAAATTTGCACTTGTGTAGAGAGGGTCCTTAATCATTACACGATTATATAGTGTAACTACATACTGAAGTTTAATCTTATTTATTGTGTCTTTCACTAAACTTATATAGCTTTTATCTTTTAAGAGAGAGCTATTAAACTTCAAGAGCCCTTAACCCATCTTAAACTCGGAAAATAAAATACGATGTTCAATAATTGACTGATCAGTTCTGTACCCAGACTTTATATCAACCTTTTATCATATCTTTGCATGTTGTCAGATAACCATTTTTAGTCCCCTACCGGTGAAATTGGAGGGGACTACAGGTTTCCTCTGCGTCTGTCTGTCACTGTCTGTCTGTCAATCTGTCAGTCTATCCTACATGGTTTTCCGCACTTTTTTCGAAACGCTTGCAGATATTGATCTGATATTTAGTATGTGAGTGTATCTTGAAGAGTGTCAGATCAAGTTAAAATGTCGTTTCGCTTCATTGATTTTTGACAGAGTTATGACATTTTTAATTTTCATAATGGTTAACGATCGGTTTTGTGTTGCGCTGAATTCCGATGGGCAACATTGGAAATACATGTCTATGAAGCGAGAAAAAGACGTTAAAAAAGCAGTTGAATTTTCGGCTTTGTGTGGATTATTTTATTAGGTAAAAGACATTTGCAACCTCAAAATTAAGCAGTTTTACCTTGGTCATAACTTTTGCATATTATAGAATAACTTCCTAAAGAAAAAGGGGAACCTGTTTGGTAAATATGAAGCGAGGAAAAGACGTTGAAAAAAAAGGAATTAAATTTACGTCTTTCTGTAGATTATCTTATTAGGTAAAAGGCATTCACAATCTCAAAGTGAAGCAGTTTTACCATGGACATTACTTTTGCATATTATAAAATGACAACAACTATGCAGGTCACTGTATATATGAATATACATGTATAATATATTATGGGACAAATTAGTGAGTTTGCATGCATATTGCTGGCGTAATTATATTGGCGTATCACTATATTTATAAATGCTCATACCGTAAAAAACCTATTGTTCGTGGGTCACTATATATATGCATATACAGAAATATGGGATATATATATTGCACCAGATTTTAACTAAATAAATTGTTGGTCACTGAATATATGTATACATGTATAATAAATTGTTTTATAAATATACTTCATGTGATTAAAGTGATTGCGGGCCACTGTATAATTATGCATATCAAGAATTGAAAGGGGGTTAATGTAGTGATTGTACCAGTTTGTGAGTCCCTGTATATATGGATGTGGGATAATTATAATATTGCACGTGATTTTCACTGATTGTTGGTCACTGTATACATGCATTTTATGAAGTTTGAAATAATATATTGCACGTGATTAAAACTAATTGTGAGTTACTGTTTATAAAAATAAAATGAATTGTGGGATAAATTATCTCACCTGATTATAACTGATTGTGGGTCAATGTTTATATAAAGAATTGTTGGATAAATAAGTAAGTAAATCGTTTATGATAGCGGCATGTGTTATCATACAATACAATTATATCAGAAATATTTACGGTAATACAAATATTCAACACTCGGCCCTATATGTCACTTTTAACAAAAAATAAAGAAAAGATATATACCGCTGCACAAAAATTTTTTGCGTAGCGTTTTTCTGTACAACAAAGATTGCATTTGCATGCATGATTAATATAAATATTTTTAAGTGTGCCAAGGAAAATGCGTTAAAATGAAAATAAAAATAATTATTAAGATCCAACATAGAAAAAACTGGGTTGCAATTAATTATGAAACTTTAAGGAAAAAATATATCAAACCATATTATTTCAGATCACCAAATATGTACAAGCTTACTCAGTTACTCAGCTCTCATGATGTTAGGGTTTTAATTGGTTTAGGGAAATTTATTCTCCATGCTATGAAATTAAGAAATAATGAATAATATGATCCATATGTATTCATGTATTATGTACTATAATAATAGTATTTTTTCATTTAAGAATTTAGAATTGGAAACATATTGTATATCTGTTACAAGAAACAATGAATAATATAACTCATATGTATACATGTACCATATGCTATGATAATTTTTCATGTAATAATGGAGAATACTTGATATCGCGATTACTTAACTTAGCGGAACTCTTTCGCGAAGGAGGTAGGAATCGTCTGTTGGGTTGGGGCAATGTGCTATTCAATACAATGCAAGATCGATCATTGTAGCATTTATAAGGACAGATAAGTAAAAAATCCTGGTAGAATACCTCGCTAAACAATCCCTGAACCAACCTAATATATTTTTGAGAGGAGCCAATTCTAAATTGTCACATTTTTAACGATATCTTTAATTAAGCGGACTCTTCTTGTTAAATTTTCATTTAAAATCGTCACATTTTTAAGCAGATAAAATATTCTTAGCTTGCCTTATTTGACGATCTACTATTTGAAGTTCAATATCTGGCAAAACATCGTGATTTCGGCATTAAATTGTTCGAATCATTCGATTGTCACTACTGTAAACAATGTCATTTGCCCCCAGAAATGTACACTTTTCTCGACTCCCCCGCAAAAGAGCGGTAGTAAGTTAGATAACTGTGAGGAACTCATTGGTAGTCGCGATATTACGTATTGGAAATATATTATTGTATATTAGTATCTGTTACAAGAAAAAACGAATATTATTATATGATTGAATAATTTCCAACTCTGATTGGCTGGGATCCAACTATGTTCGAAAAATATTACGTTGTATTGACCTGCACGTGACCTTCCAGGTCAATACAAGGATTTATTTCCTCTACATTGATCTAAAAATAGATTGGGAAATTCTAAATTCATACAAATTGTTTTAGAAAGCTATTTAAACTACTATGATTTTTATTTTCATGTGAACAAAACAAAAGCAAATATATATTTTAGGTGCGTGTGGTAAGAAGGGATACAGGGACCTCCCCCTTCCAACACTTTTACTGAACAACAATTTTTGTTTTATTTTTGGGCAGTCAGTTTTCCCTGATAATACTGCTTTCTTTCAAAATAAATCCTATAAAAAAGACTAACATTGTATATTTCATTCATGGCTGCTAAAATTGATTTTTTTTAAAATTCAAATTGATACGACTGGTAGGGTTTATTAACATTTTAATTCTGCTACTCTCTTGTATTTGGCTAGGACCTAATAAAATGCAAACAAGTAATGAGCTTTATCATTTTATCAGTGAATTATATAATAAAACAATTATTGCTGCTGTTTTTTCGATCAATACAGTGATTTAGCCATCTTTGAAGTACAATATTCACCTCGCCCTTCGGGCTCAGTGAATATAGTACTCCTCAGATGGCTAAATAATAGTATTGACCTCAAAAACCAGCAATAATTGTATAATATATCTAATTAACATATGATAAATGCTAGTAAATAAATCTGATATGTATTTCAAGTACATGTATTCTGTACAATTCAATAAAAAGTGGCACTTGTTCTCTACTTCATCTTTAGAAAAAAAATATATTAATATACTGCACGTGCTTATAACTGATTGTGGGTCACTATAAATATGTATAAAATTATATAATGAATGGGGGGTTAATGTAGTGATTATACCAGTTAATGGGTCACTGTATACAAGTTTATAACGGATTGTGCGATAAATATATTGCACTTGATTAAAACTGATTGTGGGTCACTGTATATACATTGTACATAATAAATTGTGGGATTAATAAATTGCAGGTGGTTAAAACTATGGGTCACTGTATATACATGTATGTATATGATGAATTGTGGGATAAATATACCGCACGTGATTATACATGATTGTGGGATACTCTTTGTTTAAAATATGTAGTGATCATCGCTGTTTGTGGGTCACTTTGTATATTTAACATCGTGGGGCAGTTGATTATATAAATTATATTGCCAAAGAGCATAATCCCTAGAATATCTTGTTAAGATTCTTTTAAATAAGGTATCGCAGTGAATCATTATGATCCGATAATACTCATAAAGTAATATTAAAAATGTTGTACAATAAATATATTGCACATGATTAAATCTGATTGTGAGTTACTGTTTATAAATATAAAATGAATTGTGGGATAAATTATCGCACGTGATTATAACTGAATGTGGGTCACTGTTTATATGTTATAAAAAATTGTTGGATAAATAAGTAGGTTAATCGTTTATTATATAGCGGCATGTGTTATTATACAATACAATCATATTAGAAACATATAATACAAATATTTAAACACTCGGTCCATCGGACCTATATATAACTTTTTTTTTAAAAAATAAAGAAAATATGTATATAAATATATACCGCTGCACAATAATATTACGCATATCGGTTTTCTGTACAAAAAAGCATGCAATATTAATATAGATATTTTGAGGGATTAAGAGGAATATAAAAGTATTTAGATCCGACATAAAAAAAAGTTCCGCCGAATTGTGGCTGAAATATTGCCGCCTCGGCGTTAAACAATATCAATAAATCAACCAATCATAAAAAAGATGGGCTGCCATAATTGTTAGTAAATAAATTAATATGATCCATATTTCAAGTATTTTGTATAATTTAATGAAAAGTAGCACTCGTTCGCTACTTTATCTTTTAGAAAAAAATAAATAAATATGTAACTGATTGTGGGTCACTGTATATATGTATGAATACGAAGAATGGGGTGGAGGTGTTGATGTAGTGATTATATACGAGTTTTGAGGTCACTGTATGTATGTATTGAACGGTTTGTGCAATAAACACATTAAACTTGATTAAAACTTACTGTGGGTCACTGTATATACATTGTATGTTAATTATGAATTGTTGGATTAATATAATGGAGGTGGTTTTAGCTGTGGGTCACTGTATATATGTACATAATGAATTGTGGGATAAATATACCGCACGTGATTATATATGATTGTGGGACACTCTTTGTATAATGGATGTAGTGATCATCGCTGTTTGTGGGTCACTATATATATATATCATCGTGGGACAGTTGATTGTATAAATTATATTGCCAAAGAGGATATCCCTAGAATATCTTGTTAAGATTCTTTTAAAAAAGGTATCGCAATGAATCATTATTTAATATGATACGAAAGTATTGGAAAGTAATATTGAAAATTCAGCAAAACTGTTCTTAATGGTTTATTTTACATTGTATATAAGTAAATATAAATACATGAATATATTTATAAATATTTTATCAAATATTAATGCTAATATCTTTTCATTGTGAATTACAGCAAATAATATAATTATATAGCATAAGATAATGTTGCGGGTCACAAAATTCATATATAAAGAGCATTGTGCGATGTATATAGTTTATCCCACAATGTTCTATATATATGAATGTTTTGACCCACAATTATTTACAATATTTTTAATATTAACTCAAAAATAATATTATATATTATATAAGGACCATATATAATGCCTAAATAATGAATGTGGCATAGCTATGCAATTTAGAAATGCGAGATCCCACAAACCAGCTTAGAAGCTCGGTGCCCACAAACAACCTCATATACCTATATATATATATATATATATATATATATATATATATAGTCTTGTTTAAATAACAAAGCAAATTCCAGGGGGGGGGGGGGTCCAATCTCCCTAGCCACTCCCTGTCCATGAAATAACAATCTATTTTGTGATTCCAATTAAATAGTACATTTTTTCCCTTTTGACTAATTATACATATTTTGTTTCTTGTATTTGTATTATGTCTGTCTAGTGTTTATTTGTCTGCAGAAACTTTAACCTTGCCCATAAGTTTTAAGTGGGATGGGCTATACACATGGCTTCCACATTTCATAGGCTTATTTCTTGTGACAAGACCTTTTATTTTGACCTCTTGATCGCTTGACCTAGGATTTTTACACATTTTTACAAGAAAAATACCAAACTTTAAATTTGGCCTAAATTTTGATCAGTAGGTGCTAGGGCTTTCATGCTTAACATGTGTATTCATTGTGAACTGTCAACAGTTATAAATATGTTTGACCTTGACCCTAGAGTTTGAACCACATAAAAAAAACTTTAACCTTGGCAATTAACTTTTGAACAGGAAGTACTAGGGATGACTTTTTTCACATGTGTATTCCTTGTGACAAAACTTTCTTCTGATACCAACAATTTGAACCATTTGACCTTGACCTTTGAGTTTGACATATATTTGAGAAACTTCAACCTTCGCCATAGGCTTCCATACAGGGGCATCAGTGTTTCACAAACACATCTTGTTTTCATTTTTATTTGGTGGTGTCTCCATATGAGGGAAAAATTCCTGAGAGAGATGTATTCACAACAAACAAATTACTAAAGAAAATATAAAACATGAATATGTTGGTCATGCATATCTCTGCAAGAAAAAACAGCTTTTCAAATACTCTAACCATATTGTAACCCTTTCAAAACACTCATTTGAGTTTTTCTGGTTTCCTTATCATATAACGTCTGTTGTGACGTGTCGTCCATCTGTTTGTCTGAAAACTTTTTACATTTTTAACTTCTCTAGAACCACTGGGCGAATTTTACCCAATTCATATAGAAATATGTAAATTTGCATGTCAGACTGTCCATCTGTCTCAATAAATTTAACCTTGGTCATCACGGTCATATCTACTGAATGAGAAGAGACAAGGCATTCATATTAAACTTATGTACTAGTATTTACCTGTGAGAATGGCATGGGTTTTTTTTAAATGTGACCTAGAAGTTTGACCTACTAGCAAAACAGATAAATTGTTATAAATTCATCATTTTGAAAGAGAAAAGTTAGCCCTTAGAAAAGTAAAATTATTGCAGCAATTATATTGCCGCTATATTGCGGCAACATTGCAGCAATACATTTTTGTCACCAGAAACAAGCTTTTTGGGTTAGTGAAATATCACCGCTAGCGGCAACAACTTCTGGTGACATTCTGGCAATACTGCCAGAAAAAAGCTTTCTGACAGTATTGCCAGAATGTCACCAGAAGATCTAGGATTACCCATTAGGCATTTGTGAGCATGCTCAGTCATTTACTTCCTCTTTTTAAATAAAATGGAGGGAATTCAAAGGCAAGCATGTTTTGCTTCATTATTGAATGGTATCAAGTTAATTGGGGTTGTTAATTGTGTACAATAGGATTAGACATGATGACTAGTAAGACTGAATAATGTGGAATAGCCAGAAAAAAAGAATTTCAGCAATTTCCATGGCATATGGCCTTTTGAAAGAATTATAGGAATGTCTAACTCTGTTTTCATGGTACATATGTATATATATCAAACTTGGTAAGTCAAAACCATATTCTTTTTTAGATGAATGATTCTATGGAGATAAAATAAGAAAAATTATAAGTATTTCAACTAGTGCTTGTGAAGCATGTATACTATACTTGTATGTCTAATATATATCATACCACTATTGCAGAAAAAGATGAATGCATGTTATCAATTAAATGCATGAACATATATAATTAATTTATTGCATAAATTTGAATACCTGCAAGAAAATTATTATGATTCTATATATATGTTGGAAATTACAAACAAGCTATATATTATACTGATTAATTGGCATTGGGGAATATGTGATGGGCAGCTAATTAATTAGGTTATTTGAAAAATGATGCAGAGTTGCTGGACATTTCCACAGTGGCATATTAATATTTTTTATATAAACATTTTTTTATGTGCATGCCCGGATTGATAGACTGGGGGCGCATATTGTTTTTGTCTTGTCTGTTTGTAAACTTTAACCTTTGCCATAAGTGATAACTTTTGAACCAATGAGAGATAGAGACTTCATATTTGGTATGCATATTCCACTTATTAAGTCCTTTCAAATGACACCAAGGTCAATGACCTTGTGACCTTGACTGTGACCTATATGCTAAAAATAGTTTTTTAAATTGAATATTCGCCATAATTTAAAAACCATGAGAAATAGAGACTATATATTTAGTATGCATACTCAACTAATTTAGGTCTTTAAAATGACACCAAGGTCTTTGACAAGAACCTTGGCTGTGACCCATATGCTTAAAATAGGTTTTTTGAACCTTCGACATAACTTTTGATCCATGAAAGATGGCAACCTTATATTTGGTATGCAGTCTCCACTAATTATGCTCTTTCAAATGACACCAAGGTCAATGACCTTGTGAACTCTGCTGTGATCTATATGCTAAAAATAGCCTTTTTAAACCTCCACCATAAATATTGAACCATAAGAGATAGAGACTTCATATTTAGGATGCATATTCCACTAATTAAGTTCTTTCAAATGACACCAAGATCAATGACCTTGTGACTTTGACTGTGACCTGTGTGCTAATAATGGTTTTTCAAACTTTGTTGCCGCTTGTTTCAAAAACACATCTTTTCAAAGAATAGCATAAGCTTAAGAAGCTATTTCTTACTGACTCTGTAGCTTATTATGCTATTGATTTTTATGTTCCTCAGCACAATTTGTTAATTGTTAGACTGATAGATAATTTTTTTCTATTAAATACCAAATTATATAGGTAGTACTGCAGTGTTGCCCCAATATTGCTGCAGCAAAACCTTAAATAATACATGTACTGCAATTGCTTTGCAGCAACATTGCCGCAACACCTTTCTGGCAATATTGCCGCAAATCTAATTTACATACGAAAAACGATATTGCCGCAATATTGCTGCGATATACTGCCAGAATGTTGCTACAATATTGCCGCAAAATTGCCGCAACACTTTCGTGGCAATATTGCCGCAAATCTAATTTACATACGAAAATCGATATTCCCGCAATATTGCTGCAATGTATTGCCAGAATGTTGCTGCAATATTGCGGCAATAATGCCAGAAAATGTTGCCAGAAGGTGAGTATTTTGGTAAGGGAGGGCATTCATATTATAATGCATGTATATTATTACCTGTGAAAAGACCTTTCCAAATAAATCATGACTTTTAACTCTGTGACCTTGACCTTGAAGCCTAACCTACTTTTCAAAAATGTTGCATTTGCTTATAACTTTTGATTGAGAAAAGATATGACTCTCACATTCGACATGTACATTAATTACTCATAAGAATTCAAGATGATTCCCAGCATGCGATGCTTTTTTACCCCTTGACGTTGATGCTTTACCTAATATTCAAAATATTTAACTCTCCTAAAAGATTATTTGGCTTCTGAGTAATATTAAGGAGGACTTCAGGGAATACAGGGCTTTTTGCATAAAAAACGTAATTTTTCCACCCCATTTCACCCCCCAAACCCCCCCCCCCCACCCCGGGGGGGGGGCAAAATCAAAATTCCGAAAACTTACTGCACATCTGTATATCACCACCAACAATCTCCCAAAAGAAGATTAGACTACTGTGTAAAATGTAGGAGGAGTTCAGGGAAGACGGGGCTTTTTGCATAAAAAACGTCATTTTTCGACCCCCATTTGACCCCCCGGGGCTAGCTGCAGATCTGTGGCTCTCCGAAAAAAATATATTGATAGACCGGAGAGCTACAGTGCTACCCATTGAAAAAACTGTATATTTATTGCGCTCAAAAAAGTGCGCTCGGTTCTTGATTAATTCTTCCAAATTCTTACCTCAATTGCAAATAAGGAAAGATTTCAAAAAATTCCTTTATCTTCTATCAAGTACTCTCATAGTTGATATGCAAACGAAGCATATTGGACCGAATTATCTTTGAAACCAAAATGACAGTATGAATAAGCGAAATGTTCGATGATTACAATATCTGGGTCAGGAGTTCTATTAACAACAATTATGAGGAATGTTTGGTTGTGGAAACAGCGAAAGAATATGCTAGGAACACACAGTTAGTAATATTTTGAGATTACAGTTTTAAAAACATGGAGAATAAAATCGAGAACCGAGCGCACTTTTTTGTGCGCAATAAATATACAGTTTTTTCAGTGGGTGGCACTCTAGCTTTCCGGTCTATCAAGACGTATATTTTTTTTCGGAGAGCTACAGATCTGCAGCTACCCCGGGGCAAAATCAAAATTCCAAAACCTTACTGCACATCTACATGACACCATCAACCAACTCCCAAAAGATGATTAGGCTACTGTGTAAAATGTAGGAGGAGTTCAAGGAAGACAGGGCTTTTTGCATAAAAAACGTCATTTTTCGACCCCCATTTGACCCCCCGGGGCAAATCAAAATTCCAAAACCTTACTGCACATCTACATGACACCACCAACCATCTCCCAAAAGAAGATTAGACTACTGTGTAAAATGTAGGAGGAGTTCAGGGAAGACGGGACTTTTTGCATAAAAAACGTCATTTTTCGACCCCCATTTGACCCCCCGGGGCAAAATCAAAATTCCAAAACCTTACTGCACATCTACATGACACCACCAACTATCTCCCAAAAGATGATTAGGCTACTGTGTAAAATGTAGGAGGAGTTCAGGGAAGACGAGGCTTTTTGCATAAAAAACGTCATTTTTCGACCCCCATTTGACCCCCCGGGGCAAAATCAAAATTCCAAAACCTTACTGCATATCTACATGACACCACCAACCATCTCCCTAAAGATAATTAGGCTACTATGTAAAATGTAGGAGGAGTTCAGGGAAGAAAAGTGTGACAGACGGACGGACGTACGGACGGACGGACATGAGTAACAACAATATACCCGAACTTTCTTTAGAAAGTGCGGGTATAAATAGGTCTATAATTGTTGATATCATTTCGTTTACCTTTTTTGTGAACAGGTGTAACGTTTGCTTGTTTCCATTCCGTAGGAAACAATGAACTTTGGAGTGATTTATTGAATAATATGCATAATGGAAAACTTAATATTGTTGCAGCTTCCTTTAGAAGTCGCGGGTTTATGAGATCTGGCCCAATCGCCTTAGACGTATCTAATGAAAGAAGAACGTTAGTAACTTCATCAACAGTCAGTATTATTTCTGAATACACGTGATCAGAAGCGTTGTTATTACATATACTAGTATGTGGAAGACTCGCTGATGAATCGTCGATTTTTGACTGGTTCGTAAAGAAATTGGTAAATGCGGTTGCTTTATCGTAATTGTTATCAATAACACTGCCATTAACCTCCAAGGGAGGTAAGTCGTTTCGAGTCTGAGTGTTGGATATTTTATTTACCATATTCCACCACTTTCTTGAGTCATTACACTGGGTTATATTATTTGATGGCTTTTTGTAGTAGTCCTCGCGAGCATTACGAACAGTGCATATACTAAATTCAGACCATTTGTCAGGGTGATCAGTTCGTTTAGCGATTGAATGTAATCGTTTCCGTCTTTTCGAATTGCATTATTTATCCAAGGAGGATCGGATTTTCTAATTGTCACTATCTTATTGGGAATGTTATTTCTAGCATGCTCTATAATTGTTTCATTAAATCTTTTTACATTGGTGTTGATGTCAGAATCGGAAAGTATTTCTTCCCAGTCGACTGAATTCAGGTTATCTCTATATGAATCATAATCGCCATGATTGAATGACCAAATTTCGCGTTTAAATGTGTGAGATACGAGGGTTGTCCCGTTAAATCGTGGACAAGTTGTCTAGTGTAAAAAATAAACATCACTGCGTTCTGAAATTTTCACTATTATTTAGTACATATTTAAGTAATATACACAGCAAATTGCAGATAAATATATGCATAAATAAGCAAATTATGAGATTTTATGCTATGTATTGTATTACCTTACGGAGCATGGATTATAACGTCAAAGTGTCTAAAACAGCGTCTCGTTTTATCTTTGCTGAAAATGAAGTTGGATGAGTCCGACTTAAATTTAGGAATTTCATTGATACACATTCTTTAGTCTCCATAAACAGTCGGAGAACCAGTTGGGACCCTCATGCGAACTTCTGAAGATTTATTAGTAAGTCATAGACAATATTCTCACCAACATTCAACTAATAGAAAATCTCATATCGGTGGTCTACTGTGTTTTGCTATTACATTATGAATTTGTCCGTATGTTTTGTACTCCACAGGGACTCGATCAAAAAAGACTTCGCTAAGAAAACTCCTATTTCATTTGTATACTTAAGATATTGTGATATTTTTATAATCTTTTTTCTTCTATGGTCATTTCAAGTCTCTAAAGGTGTCATTACAACATCGAATTAAAACGGAACTGCTCTCCGGTGCGCCGTAACGTCATAAAACGTCACCATTTTTCATATGATGTGTTTACCACTTTCCCATTTCGAATGCTCGAGAAACTGCCAAAAATTAACCAAATGCCTTAAAAGTTGTACACAGACTATAAAATTGATTGTGGAATTGAAGTAGGATAATTTTAATCCAAATCTTATGTATTTAAAACTTTTATTTTGAATTCAAACTTGTGTATTCTTTAATAAAACCTTGGTTTTTTGTCCATGCGCCGTAGGGCAATATACCCCGTGCTCATTCAAGCATAACAAAATCTTAATTTTTGCCTATATTTTATCAAAAAAATTATCATGCACTCAAATATGATATATAAACATTTACTGAAATTTTCAGCTTAATGCGCCCATTACTTTTCGAGAAAAACGCTTTGTCCACGATTTTACGGGACAACCCTCGTATTTGATCATATTGACTTATCAACGCATAGACAGGACAATGATAACGTACGTTCTGGTCCAGAAAACAATCGCCAACATAAGCTTTTTCCAGAATATTATTATCACTGACCATAATAACATCCAAAAGTGTATAGAAGATTCTTCGGTAAAATGAGTAGGTTCTTCAATTAGTTGGGTCATGTTGTACATAGTTATTATATTGATGAGATAATCAGATTGATAATTGTTGGTCAGTAAGTTTGCGTTAAAATCGCCTGTGATTATTATTTTACTTATTTTAGTGTTATAAGCTAAGTCTATGGAGTACTCAATATCACTCCATATAGATATAGGAGAGTTTGGGGGTCGATAAAAAGTTCCATACAGACAGGATTGGCCACCCATAAAAAGTTCCAACCAAACGCACTCAACCGTGGTTGGTTCGAGGTCATTTCGGCGTTTTGCAAAAATATTGTCCTTGACATACACTGCCACGCCCCCACCCGTTTTCGACTTTCGACAATGACAGAATGGAGAGTGGAAGTTGTGTAAATCGATGTCCGAGTTAATATTGTTTTCGTGAAGCCATGTTTCAGTGAACGAAAGGATGGTGTGGTTGTGAAGTTCTGCTTCAAGTGTTTGGATCTTGGGAATTAGACTTTGGACATTTAAATGGGCGAAAGTAAATACAATGAAGCACATTGAAGTGGTAAAATTTTCCATTTGGATGAAACGTTCTGAGTCATGTTTTGAACGTTAAATATAACATAACGACACGCCCATTTTTCTTTAGAAACAAGGAAGAAGTATTCGTCGTAATGTTTCAGGACACCCCATTTTCCACGACAAGCAACATGAGTTATACTGAATTGAAGATTTTTAAATAAGAAAGAGCTATATATAGAGTTCCCGCTTAAGTAAAACAGGCATTGCAGCGAATTTTACATAATTATGATTTTATCATGGTTATTGGAGTTAGCATAGCACATGTATCAGTCGAACACGTGCTTACTCGGTGTTTATGTAGGCCGCCAATTTCATTGGCTATTACATTTATTCTACAGGTATTCGATTGAATCATTTGACCGATTTTCCCTTTCTAAAGAAATGGGCGTGTCTAAAGATAGCTCAAAACGTTCCATCCAAACGGAAAATTTTACCACTTCAATGCGCTTCTTTGTATATTTGGGTCGAATGATGTGTTGTTTTGAGTATTTGTTGATGAACTACATGAGGATATTGAACACGAGACACTTGATGATAAGATAGGACTTGGATTCACTTCAATATATACTGACATATACTTAAAAGCTAAGGATCTGACTTTCTTTCTATAGACGCTGCAAGAACTCTTTCTATGCGCAGAAAATGTAATCTCTTCTAACCAGAATAGACACTATGAATATATGATTTAATTTAGTGACTTCTTAAGCTTCCTTCTCTTATACTTTTCCAAAATCCACACGGCCATGAAAAGCTCTACTGACTAGAAATGATCACATAAATTACTACGTATAGTCAAAGATAACCAAACAAAGGTGGCCGGTTCTGTAAACACGACGTTATGTCAATTTATTTTTTTAAAACCTTTTATCAAGTTTTACTTCATTAAAATGAATCATATATCTTACTGATAATTTTTTTCTGATACCTGGCTCTTATTCTTAGTTATCAGGAATTCATTTTTCAACACTCAGCTGTAAAACTTGTTCAAATTGGAATTTTCAAGACTTTATTATATGTACATACCAATAAACAAAATATAAAATATAGGATTTTTTACATACCAATATTTATTCAGCATTTATTCATGTAGACGAACCTTCTATCTCGATATAGACTATACATGTATACGTAGTAATTGTTTATTTTTTGCAGTTCTTATTTATTTTTTAAAATACTTTATTTTTGAAGGGAAGGAATTGTCATGTTGTAAATTTTGAATTTACCGGGTGGCAGTAAATACAAAATTTATAACAAATTTTGTATTTACTGCCACCCGGTAAATTCAAAATTTACTACATGACAGAATTTTCAGGTAATTAAGCACAAGAAAAACCCATTTATGAAAAATTGACTGCAAGTCACTCTGGTCACTCTGGTGTAAAAAAATATATATATGTGTAAATTGGGAATACACGGTAAACCTTTTCAAGATTTAATTACAAAAAAGTTAATGTACCATAAACAAGGCCACGCCAGCTTTGAGATTTTTCATACATGTTCATTTTTAAAGGACCGACTTTCTTCACTGTACACTTAGAAATAAATCTGAACAAAAGTAATGTTAATTTGAATTGATGACCCATGACTTTTTTCCTTGACCAATGTACTTGTTGAATTCTCGAATATATAGCTCATATCCAACTGTATAGAAAAATACAGAAGTAACTGTACATGAAAATACACAAACAACCAAAGGTCTGAAATTCTGCAAATCTGAAATTCAGGTTAATCTTAATCTGTTCGGATAATTGGTCGTGTGTATTGACGCGTGACTCTCGAAAAAAAAAAGACAGGTTTATACAGGGTCAAACATTTTTTTTAAAAATTAAATTCATATGATTTTAAAAATATGTATCTAAATGTATAATAAATTGTTTTGATCTCCCATTTTACTATTTTAGAATATTTTGCTAGCCATAATTATCATCAAACTGAGAAAAAAAATATTTGTAATCAATAACTGGTTCTATTTAAAAACCGACATTTACAAAGAATTTTGCAATTCGTGTTTTTCTCAAATTACCTGATTGACAAGAACTTTCACAACTTTCAATGTATCTTCATTCTGCCAGCTGCCTTCCAAATTAGTATATTTATGATCCAGAACATAAACATGAAGTACACGCTTTAAACGTTTGTCACGTGCACGTGTATATATCGTATATTTGATCCTCTCCTCATCCCTTATCAAAAGTTTGCGCAACCAGTCAATGAATATTACATTGCCATTCGGGGTGTTTCTGGACTTATGTATGGAATGGTATAATCTCGGCAAATCCATTTCGTGTCGGAGAGAGGATTAAAATCGTTTTGTTTACGTTGCAGTAACAAGTCCATTGACGAATAAAAAAAAGCTTCGATTTTAAAATCACCGGTTACTAGTGCGTACACGAATTAAAGGAATATCCTAAGAGAGAATTTGTAAATTACAAAATTTCAATGAAATGCATTGAGATAGGATAATAATTTTTTTTTATTCATTCGTCCCTTACCCCTGAAGACGGAGAGGAGGCTAAGTGTTTCCTCCGCGTCTGTCTGACTGACTGTCCTACGATCTGTCAGTCTGCCCAGCTTGGTTTTTCGAACTAAACATATCATACAGTTGTATGTTCAGTACATCGCATTGTTTTCGTACCAGGGCTAAAAAGCAGTGAGCGAGAAAGGGGGTGATCCCAGCTAAAAATTGAAAACAGGTCGTTTTTACGAAATGATTTTTTATAATTCAAAGTTATATTGGCAATCGGTTTCAGAAAAAGGGTGGTTTCAGCTATAAATTCACAACAGGTCGATTGAAAAATATATTTCAAATAATTTAACGATTATAATTTGAACAAGCTTCAGGTTGAATTTTCCACTAAAATTGAAAGAAGAAAATTCCATGAAAAATTTTTAATTGAACCCCCCCCCAATTTTCAATAGCTAAATTGCGTTCTTCAAGATCTTTTTTTTTTAACCGATGTTTACCTCAGTCTACAAAGATAGAGGTGGAATATGATGAAAAGCATGCCGAAATATGAAATTTACGGCCCGATCACGTGATAACCTAGAACACATCAGATAACGCGTTGTGTAGAATATTTGTAAATAGGTATAATAATATATATTTATCTTTGACATGTTTGACCCAAGCGTCTATGGCCTTTTCTGCATCTCTTTTTTCGACACACGTCCGCGACTCTGAGGTATGGTCATAACAGACCCTTTAAATCTTGGTAGCTCTGTGGACCCTCGAAATTCGTTCCACAGAGTCCCAGGAGACCATTAAGGTATGAAAAATAATCACAATGATCGATGAGAGAGAGAGAGAGAGAGAGAGAGTCTATATTGTATGTGATTTAATGTTATTCTCACACTTGAAAATGAATGATAATGTATATTTATGGAATTACTGTCTTATTTTTCGATTTCATGAAGTGATCAATCGAGTGGCTTGCATGATAATTTGCATAAACGCCGTCGGTCGTTTTGGCTATATATTATCACGCAAGCCAATCGATTGATCATCTTTATGAAACTGAAAAATCTGACAGTTATTCCTTATATTTACATGCTTTGATTCCACCGATCCACGTGCTCCAAGCCCTGCTTCTGTCTAGCTGTTTGTCCCGCCCTGCACGTGTTTTTTTTTTTTTTTTTTTTTTTTTTGGAACCGCGCCAATACATTGATGGGGAAATAAAGTACATTTACAATTTGTAATTTTATCTCGGACAAAGACATTGGAAATGTAAATATCAAGAAATCAAAAACACGGAGGAACTCTTATTTATGTACATGTGTAAAATATTACATGTACATGTACTACAGTGTATGCAGTAATTACAGTAAAACAGTATCATAGTTATTTGAAAGATACTGTATTTTAAGGCAGAATATTTTTCGATTTTTACTGTAAGTAAGAAATGCAAAATGATTAATTTAATTAGCAATCTGTAAAAGTTTCAAATGCGTCTTAAACTTGGTTATTCTAAGCATGTACAAAACCTTAAAATACATGTACATAATATCATTTATATACATGTACATTGAAACTGAAGTAAACGTTATCGAACATCCCAAAAGTTCACAAACAGCATCATAATTGTACCTACCAACTCAACAATAGTTCTACTGATAAATAAGCTGGATTTTTCTAGCACACAATTCAAATCAAACCATTTTTAATTAACAGATTTAATTTTTTGATAATTTGAACTTAAAAACAACTTGAAAAAAAAATCATTTTAATTTTTTGCAGTAATCCTCCTTTAGCAGTGTGACGTCACTCTATTATTTTAGTAGACACGATGATTGCAGGAGTTGTTCTTTTATTTCATCTCTCTAAATGGCTGTGCTACAAATACATCGGTAAGAAATGTTCGTGGCATTGACTTTTTTGACATTTTTTGCAAGACATAATGTACTGTAGATGTACTTACTAATTTAAGGACCTTTCTACACCATTGCAAAATGTTTGTCGGACATTAACAAAATTATATTGAACAAAGGGGTGAATATTGAGTTTATCCAATTACTTTTAAATGTATGGTACGTGGCATTCACCTCCAAGAAAATGTTCAAACACAACACAGTATCAGTGAACAGAAATCACTGTTGGTTATATCCATTGAGAAGAAAATACTTGTCATGTAAATTACAGGTTCACTTTTATTTCAGCATTTTAAAAATATGAAGAATACTTAAATTGATTTAATACAAATTGAGTAATACGAGTATACTGTAAATTTCTTTTTATTGGAATCTTGGAATTTACATTTAAGGAAAGATTACGCTACTTACAGAAAAATACGATAGAATCAGAACTCTTTAGTGTGCAGTGTAGAGAGTGTCCTTAATCAAATTAGAAATCAATTTCAAAAAATCTTCATGGCAAAAACTCGAAAAGGCGTTAAACTTTTAAAAAGAATTTAATTTTTCGAACATTGAGCTCTTTGAAATGCAATTTCGATTTTTTTTGTTTCATTTAAAAGCAAATAAATTTATTTCAATTTGTATTTAGGCCTAAAAAAATATGTTTGTTTCTTTCATATAGCGTGTATAGAAGTAACATTAATGACAAAAGAAATGGTGTTTTCAGCATTTCTTTGATATTTTACGGTGAAATAAACTTCTCTCTGTCTTGAAAAGCTCAAAGTTGGAGACTGACTGTGCCATATACAAAAATCAGAAGAAAATTGCAAATAAATATTTTATAATTTGTATTCAGTACTATATTCAGGAAGTACTATGGAGCTGTACATAAGAAAAACAGATAATCACATGAATTTTCTTTTGATATCTAGGACAAGAAGAAGCTTGGTGATTTCTGCCCTATAGTGGCATGTACAAGTAAGGTTGGACCTTATCGACGTGGCATTGTGTCTTGTAAAGGCACCTTTGCACCCTTTTAAATGACCAAGATAAAATATAGAAATCGATTGAATTTTTTAATGTACTTGGGTTACCCAGTCGTTCTCAAATTTGGAAGAGATAAGATACCCCGTTTTCCAATATTAGTACATAACCAATTGAATATTAGGTCTAGAAGAAAATGGACGCAATAAAATATGTACCCTTACTGTTGTTGTATTTTACACCGCAGGTAAGTCGTATTCTTAGTACTTTTTTAAAAAGAAATCAAAAGCCAAAGAATGAAAATAAATTTTTCAGGAGAGGAAAATTTAAAAAAAAAAAAGGGGGGGGGGGGGCGGATAAAAATGGCGGAATTTTATCTAGATTCATGTACATATTATTCACGTATTATAATCATAATGTAATGCTGACGACTAAGCTAGAGTAAATGAACCTGCACTTATTTGGTCATTCAATCCAAACAAACCAAGGATTATTTTTTTAATTTTATTTTTTTGAAATAGATTTTCCCCGAACATGCACATTCATTGATATTTTTATTTTCCTCAAACCTCCTGTTCTTGGAATATATTAACTTCTACTACCGCATAATATAATTATAATATGTATAAATATAATATAATAATTATCTCTTTTCGGGCCTGCAGACAAAATTTGTTTTACTCACTTTTTATTATAATTTTTGCATACCATTTTAATTTGTAACTTCATAAGACAACCTCTTATAGTCTTAAACACGTAAAAGTCAGAAGTATTCAAAGATACATGTAGTACATGTACAATGTATTTTGTATTACAGCTAGTGTTTAGCGAGGTGTATGTTGCCGTGTCCATAAAATCTTACGAGAACCCCGATAACCGCGTTGAACTTGGAAGAGGGATTTCTCATTCAGTAATCTGCTGTCATCGACAGCCTGGACCGAATTGTACCACTCCGTGTACACCATTTGTCCGCATCTGTCTGTAGTGAGTATTTTTAAAATTTAGAGTGGTGGATACCGAATTATATATAAGGGTGGTCTCCTTAAGAGAGCTGGGGTTGGCCATTTTAGGCTATTTAAATCTCCCGGAAACAAGAGTTCTTTGTTTTAAGGAGATATTTTGCTGATAATGATGAAGTGTCAGAAATTTTTATGGAACTTCTCTTGTTTTCTCAATCAAGAAACCTGTATACATATTTGTTTTTGTCCACTACCCCCCTATTATTTATTCGCATTTAGATTCTATGTTGCTTTCATCGGTTTCTTAAAAAGAGGTTTAATTTCAGATCATGAGTTTTACAGAGATTTTTTCTTTAAAATTGCTATAACTTTCAAGATTTGAATTTCCTTTATATCAGTGAAACCACTAACAAAAGATGTGTTGGAGAACAAATAAGTAGTCCTTTAAATCAAACGAAGAACATGACATTCACAGACCAAGTTGGAAATTTGACAAACCCTGTCATCCTCAAAATACCAAACTGGTCGGTAAGTACACCATCTTTTGGAAAAAAAAACTATTTTCAACCTTAAGAAAACATTCATTCCTTACTTTCATGCCTTTTATTTTCTTCTAAATGCTGCTGCAGGCAAAGGATCACTATAACATTCAGATTAAGTTCTACGACATCGGCTCAACGTTTGAAACTATATTTTATAATGAACAACATATCACCGCCAGTCCAGCAGACAACTCGGGGTCGGCAGTGGAATACATAAGTAATCTCCCTTACAAGCCTACAGGGGCTAGGTATTCATAGTTTCTTTTTCATATCCCAAAAAATCGTAATTTCAAGATTTTTACAATATGTATCGGAGAATTATAATTTCATGTTTACCCAAATATTTATTAGGAAAAAACAATTTGCTGAATATTTTGGAAACAAAATGCACATAATTCAAAACTGCTTATGAAAGGCTTGCTAATAAACTTTAATTAGTTTAATTGACCTGTACAAGTTGTAATAGCATCTCTTACTATATCTTCTAATCTCTACAGGGTAGAGACTTCATACCGTCTGTACAAGTGTAGTCCCTCACCGGATGGTCACATACAGTGTGATGCAAAAGGTGATACCCTGTGTGCTCCAGATTTCTACGGACCATCTTGCAACATTCACTGCAAGGTTACTGTTGGGTCATATTTCCAATGCGACAAGAACGGCACAAAAGTTTGTAAAGAAAAATATCATGGTGATAATTGTACGATTTTTTGCGATCCGCCACGTCATGGGGTATGTGACGTCACTGGTATGCTTCACTGCAATCCAAATTATTTTGGAGAGAAATGTGACGTTTTCTGTTTGACACCAGCAAATGGAACAGGACATTGTGAAGCAAACGGCACACTGATTTGTCATCCAGGTAGTAATACTATATATTTTAAGGACTGAAATTTAATTTGATGGTTTTTCTCACAACCTGATTGACCAAGACGTTACAACTCACATATTTTATAGTTGCCGATCTGTAGCTCGCTGAGCTGAAGACAAACAAAAAGGGTTGGACGACTCTGGTCGGGCAATCCAATTTTGTTTAGACTAGCGAGCTACAGATCTGCAACTAAGACACTTGGATAACACAAATTGTTGTATGTAATATGATGCTTTTTGCCTGCAAAGGTCTCATTTTTTTAAAATCAGTACAATTTAAAAGATCACTTTTATAGGTTGGACTGGGATAAATTGCTCAACAGTCCAAAAACTTTGTGAACACGGCCTTTCAAAACCAGATAAATACAGTCCCATGGGATATAAATGCTACTGCGAGTCTGGGTGGTCCGGTCCAAGGTGCTCTATCGATATCAACGAATGCAACGATACATCGATGTGTGTTCACAACGATCAATGCGATAATCGTCCAGGCGGATATCTGTGCATATGCTCTTCTGGCTGGGAAGGTCAAAGATGTGATACAGATATAGATGAATGCAAACAAAATCAATGCATTCGAGGAAACTGTTCGAACACGCCCGGTAACTTCAGTTGCATTTGCGAGAATGGATGGACAGGTAATTTGTGCGACAAAGAATTAAATGAATGTAACTCTAACCCTTGCAAAAATAATGGAACGTGTCATGATCTGGATGGTTACTATAACTGCACATGCCCTGTGGGAATAACCGGAAATAACTGTGAAACCGACGTTGACGATTGTGCACGTGTTGTGTGCCGAAATAACGGAACCTGTAAGGACGGTTTTAATAGTTTTACTTGCCTTTGTCAACCAGGATTTTCCGGACCTTTGTGTGCGATAGAAATAAACGAATGTGCCAGTTCACCTTGTAAAAATAATGCCACTTGTTTGAATGGCATAAACAGTTTTTCTTGTCATTGTCCTCCAGGATGGAATGGAACACTATGTGACGTCGATATTGACGAATGTAAAATGAACACTTGTCAGAATAATGCGACATGTATCAATGAAGTTGGATATTACAACTGCTCATGTGCAAGTGGATTTTTCGGTAAAAACTGCGAGACCGATTTTGACGAATGCACTAGCAATCCTTGTATGCATGGCGGAACCTGTAATAATGTAATCGGTGGTTTTAAGTGTGACTGTTCCCCTGGTCACATAGGCGACAAATGCCAATATCAGGACTATTGTAAATACAGCCCTTGTAAAAATAATGCCACTTGCTTCAACAATAAAACTGAATTGACATGCCAGTGTACAGAAGGGTGGAGCGGGTTTGACTGTAACAACGATACAAATGAATGTTTATCCAGTCCCTGTGTGCACGGTAACTGTTTGAATACTCCAGGCAGTTACGTTTGTACTTGTGAACCTGGATGGACATCGTCTGCGTGCGACCAAGACATTGATGAATGTATGAATGATCCTTGCCAATACAACTCAACATGCATCAATAAGAATGGTACATTCGAATGTCATTGCGCCAAAGGTTATACCGGTGAAAACTGCAGTATAGACATCAATGATTGTCAAAATGTCACGTGCCAAAACAACGCCACCTGTGTGGATCTTCTAGATGACTTTGTTTGCAATTGTTCTCTCGGATTTGAGGGTCGGTTTTGCGAGAATGAAACGAATGAATGCAGTAGCAACCCTTGTCAGCATGGAAACTGTTCGGATTTAATTGGAGCTTATTCATGTTCCTGTTTACCAGGGTGGGAAGGTGTCAACTGCACACTTGATATCAACGAATGTAAAAATGAAAATTGTTCCAATAATGGGATTTGCGAGAATTCAATAGGTAGTTACCACTGTAACTGCACCGCTGGGTTTTCTGGAGATCATTGTGAAACAAACATTGATGAATGTGCGTCCAATCCTTGTCAACATAACGGCACATGCCAGGACCGGATAAATGATTTCTGGTGTGACTGTGATAGTAGATACAACGTTGGAAAAATGTGTGAGTACGAAAACTTCTGCAAATACCATCCTTGTAGAAACAATGGAACTTGTAAACAACATGGCAATGAGTTTACGTGTAAATGTTTACCAACGTGGACAGGTCTTGCATGCGAGGATGACATTGATGAATGCGCCAATGGCACCAGTGGCTGCAAAACAGGAGAAACATGCATAAACAAACTAGGAGGTTTTGAATGCTTATCATGCAAACCTTCGCCATGTAAGCATGGAAACTGCTCGATAAATACAAATACGTCTAGTATATCATGCAGTTGTTCGCCAGGATTTGCAGGAGAAAAATGTGATAAAAAAGACAACTGTGCACCGCCTAATCCGTGTAGAAATGGGTTCCGTTGTACCAATGAAGATGACGGTTTCCGTTGTCATGATCCGTGTAAGTCGTCACCTTGTGGAAACAATGGAACATGTAGAGCAGTCAACGGAACTTACAGCTGTAACTGCTCTTCCGGTTTCATTGGAAGTGACTGTAAACAAAAGGATTACTGTCGCAATGTAACTTGTCAAAATAACGGGACCTGCGTCAACGGACCCAATGGTTTTAATTGTACTTGTCCATCAACCTTTAGCGGCAAACTTTGTGATAAGTTCGATTACTGTACATCAAGCCCATGTCTGAACAACGGATCGTGTTCGCTGGACAATGCAGGATCCCAGAATTACACTTGTTCGTGTTCGTTTGGATTTACTGGTCCAGATTGTAATCAGACAGATTATTGTGCTCCCGATCCATGCATTCACGGCAACTGCTCAATTTCTAACAATACTTACGAATGTAAATGTCATTCTGGTTGGTATGGCACAGATTGCGATCTGGAAGATTTCTGTCTTCAGAAACCGTGCGCAAATAATGGAGGATGTGCAAATAACAATCAAACGTTCACGTGCAATTGTACGGATGGCTGGATGGGATATAATTGCACAGAGGCTGATCCTTGTTATCCTCAAAAATGTTTTAACGGAGGTAAATGTTATAGATACAGTGGATCATTCTATTGCTTATGTGCACAAGGATACACGGGGAATAACTGCACAGAAGATGTGGATGAGTGTCAAGGTCAGAACAATTGTCCGCAAATTTTTACATGCGTCAATGTTCCAGGATCATACCATTGCGAACCCCCCAACGGTCTTCCCAGATCATTGATTGGTAGGTCACGTTTTTCATTATTTATGTATTTTTTAAAAATTACATGATTTACTGCATATACGTATTTACACGTAATATTGATTAGTAAAACATGTCTTTTCTAATTACCTTTTAACAATTTTATGATGTGCGGTTTACAATACTTCTAGGCAATAGAGGTGGTGCATACAAGGGCAAAATAAGGAAATTATTGGTTGAAAGTAATTATAAGGAGTTTGTGGCTGATTTGAAGCAGGAACTTGTGAACCATGGCCTCTGTCCACAGGAAGCGGAAGTTGATATATCAATCATGGGGATTGAACAACATTTAACGTGAGATGCTTTCCTCCTTTAAATATATATAATAAAACATTCATGTCCAACCTTTCAAATAAATATTTTAAGATGTACTGCTTCTAGTTTTATGCAGAGTTACAAGTAAGTTGTCTTTTTTTCCCCTTTTTAAAAAATAAAAATCCAATATTTTTGGAACCATACCATTGGAAATGTTGAAAATAAGAAGGCTATAGATGTTCTTTGATTCTTTATTGTAGGCTTAACCAATCCGTCGTGGAAATGAGAGCCCTATGCAGAGGGAAGACTATTTCACAAGAAAATCTTATGTTAGCTTTATCAGGATTAGGCTTGGTGTAGAACATGTGCAGAATTCGTTTCTATACTTTGAACAATTTTGTGTCATTTAACTGTCCTCTTACATGAACATGGAAATTAAAGAGTTACTGTACTTGTATCGGAACATCAGCGGGGAGCGATAGTACATGTATAATCCGGTCGCATCATGCGACAGCACATATAAATATGCATCCATGAATGCATGTATTTGTATTATAAATAAAAAGGAAACGACTTATCTGGAGATTGCATGTGGACCTTGTATATATTTGGAAATGTAAATAATATGCATGTAGGAAAGAACACTTTATAGTTTTCAAATGTTAGATATAAATTACATGTTTCATCATTTACTTAAAGGATTTTCTTTATAATCATATTTTACAATTATATATTTAATTCGATTTTTTTATTGGTTAATCACAGATCGTCTTTTTTTTTTAAAGTAAAAAATATTTATCTTTGAAAATAACATGATTTGTACATTTGTTTTGATTTAATATTTTTATATACATTTTCTTTATCTTTTTATGTAATAGTTTATTCACAGAAAATTCTTTCATTTGTTCAGTTTCTTCACTTTCTTAATAAACCTTTAAATTACATTGATTTTTGTGCAATGGTTTTTGCGTTTTTGAAAACCACATCGGAGTCGAAATTAACTTCTTTATATACAACTCTGAAAATATTGTAGCAAGCAAAAGAAATTCAGTGTTACAAAAGAGATCCATGTACATTAGAATAAAAAAAACTTTTATGACAGTGTTCGAAGTTAAATTTTCATAGATTTATGGATATTATGCTTCAATTTTAATTTTTAAAATTTTGACAGAATATACAATTGGCAGTTCTTTGATTTATCTAATGCTTATGTCTATTTTCTTCCAAAAATAACACATTTCATAAAGTTAACTCTTTTGAATTGCAAGAAAAACCAATAGGGCAATAAAACTGGTGATGCATTGAATATAAAGATTATTTAGTAAGATGATGCATTCATAATACAGATTGAAATGCGATTATCAATAGGGGTATACTATCTGAATGTCATAATTACAATTTACTCAAAAATTTTATAATCATAATAGACAGTTCAAGGTCATTAAAGATCAATATCTTGTATGCCCCCACAGACACAAATGATAGCCAAAAACGGCATCTAGAGGAAGCAATATGTCTAATAAAAGCTATATAGGAATATACTACAACTCCCAATGTAGAGCTCTGGTCAGCTGTTGCAGTGTCTGGGGATACGACTGTCTTTGGTAACTCATGATAATCCATTTTGCCCAATGCCGCTCAAATGGGTTTAAATCTGGTAATTTAGATGACTATGGTAGAAACAGGTTGCTGTTGCTTTGCAAGAATAAGATTCTTAAACGAGCCGTATGTGGCTGTGTACATATGTATTGTCAGATTGAAATACGGCTCCAGGATGCTGCAAAATTGAAATTGCATGTGAAGGTAGAACATCGTTAGAGTACCTTTTTCCTTCAAAATCCTTTGAATATGAACCAAATCAGTCTCACTTTTATCTACTTCAGTAATACCGTTTTCCATATCATTACTCTACCACCACATCTTTCAAAGTCCTGGAAGCAGTTTTCTGTCTAACGTTCATTACAAAGCCTTAGCACTCTTAACCTTACACAAGCTTTCCGATAAACACTCTGGACTAGTAACCAAAATGTTCAGCGGTGTTGTTGTGGCCATATCTGTTGATCTGAGGTCTTTGAAGTCTATATTTGGTGTTGTGGTGTCAGAAAAATGGCATGAATAACCCTCTTGGGAAAATTTTGACATTCTGTAGTCAACTGCAAACGGTCTTGTTAGATGTACTGTGCAGTTCAGGGGAAGCCTATGCTGTAGATGACGTCATGGTGAAACATTCATAAAATTTACGTAATTCTCTGAAGTGAGCCTGTGCTGCTGATGTCACACGTGGTCTGCTGTATTTTTTGGGTGTTCCATGTTAATGGTATATGTTTTATAAGTTATAGATATGGTGCTGAACGAAACATTAAAAGCTCTTGTAATGGTAGATTGTGCTACACCTGCTACCAGTCGCCCATTTTCCTTTTTGTGTTATGCAACATTCTGATGCAGCATACTAGATAGCGTCAATTTTCAGTTAAAACCACATTAAAAATATCGAGAAACCCTGCCTTTGATAGCCCCTTTATGCCTGAAGGAATTGCATCAGAAACCAAGAAATGAAAATGGAAATAAAAAATTTTGGGGGCAGTTTGCAAAATTAGGCATTTTTTCTGTGAGATTTATACTTTGTAGAATAGCTGAAATGTTAACCATTGCATTAAAAAATAATGCATTTTACTTAAATGCATCATATCCATCTAAAAAAATGTATAACAACACAATCTTCCATTTTTCATGGTATTGTTCCTACTATCAGTATGTGTTTGTTTTTTTCTTTCTTTCTATTTTTTGAAGAGTAGTTATAAATGATCATACAGATAATCACGTGACAAAGGTCTGGGGTATTAGCTCGATCGTTAAGTTTGTTTCTTTGCACAAAACTAATTTCAGGTTTTGTTAGAGCAGAGATATCTATTATATGGTTTAAACTTTAATAGAGTATGAATCAAATAGATTGATGAATATTCATTATCTAAATCCAATTTTTAGTTCCATTAATTTATGATTACATGTATTTGGACTAATAACTATTGATAAATGAATTAAGTTTGCTCTAAAAATGAATCGTATACTTTTTTTCTACTTGGATATTTCTTTGGACTTTTTGTGGAATTTATTCTTTTCTTCTTTTTGTGATAACTTCATTTGAAGCTTTGCATCAATTTTTAAACTTGTGGACCTTCTGCCAAGGCTTTTTGTAACAGTCGAATGTATAATTGTGAGTATAAAACGACTTAAATAACCATCCATGATTTTTGTTTATAAAAATGATTTCATGTTAAAAAAAAAAAAGTTTGCCTAGCTCTCTGCAATAAAATAAGATCCCGTCATCTTACCAGTTGTCTTCGTCATAAGTGACGTCATAATATGTATATGGATGAAATACGCATTATGACGAATATATAAGAGGTATCTCTTTGTCTGAAAGGCCCTCATGGCTCAGTGGTTAGAGCATTGGTCTCGTAAACCAGGGGTCGTGAGTTCGAATCTCACTGAGGGCATATTTTTTTTTTAATCATGCGAGCCCTAGGTAATTCCATCATGGTGTGGTTTGTGATGAATAGAACGGACTTCAAGGCTTGAAAATCTCACTCAGCGTTGATGGCCCACTGTTTACTGTATGTCTAATTAATGTAACTCAGTTTAGCAAAGTGGCCCGTGGACATTTATTTTATCAAACCCATAAGTGCGATCAGATTTTAGAAGGAAAAAAAAATAAATCTACATGTAGCTGTTGACATTTATTTCTTTCTACTAAAGATTTTAAATCTCTGTGAATGCATTAGCTTGTACATTAAACATTTAATGATTGAATGAAGATTTTTTTTTTTCTCAAATAGATTATCTTTTAGGCTATTGTTCTACTCGCGGTTTTTTAATAAACACGATAGAAGCTTAAGCCCTATGCAGGCTAACTCGCATATTGTAGCCTACTAAGGATTGCCCGTCTCGCTCTGTGCGCATTCTATTAATGTGGAATTAAACATTGTAGTGAACTAATGACAATTAACAATGACTTGTTTATGATCGTCAGATTTTCATGGAAGGGCTAATCAACATGCGTTGATTGGAAAGAACACGTGCTACGTCTCTGGTCAATGGCTGTCAATTTGACTGACGTGTTCGATTTATTTTGGATCCACGATTAACAGAAAACTCTGTTAAAAACATACAACATACAATACCATCTAAATTTTTTCATGTGTAATATTGGTACTGCAATTCCATTCAATGATGACCTACAAGAACGGTGGATAACTCTCTTTTCAGCAAAAACAAATTTAAGGCAAGTGTTTTTTAAATTATCTCTTAAATTACTAATTAAAAAAAGATTTAATGATCTTTATAATTTTGTAAAAAAAAAAAAAAAAGAACCCCATCTTTTTACAAAATATTTGGGGAAAAAACGTTTGTAACTTTGTATGAAATTAATTTGTACATTGAAGTTTTTATGTTTTGGAATTAAGTACTAGTTGAATACAATGATCTAGTACATTTTAAAAATACATGCATATTTATTGTAATTAATCTTAAACTGTGTTTTATTTCATAACAATACAATACTATACGCTGTACATTCTATAGTTTCTTGATAATAAAAGAGCCCCCTCACCTAAGTTTCTTTGAATCACATGTAGTATTTTCTATTCCTGTTTTATATACAAGAGATTCTTAGTTATTTGAAAATTTGTTTAATCCTTTTTGAGTAATGTTAATTATAACGCATAAAATATGTTCAAAACCTTCAAATAGACTGGTAATTTTAAAGTTTAGCTGAATTTGTGTCGTTAGAATCGCGAAATGAATAGAATGGAATGTCACAGGCAAAGGATTCTTCATATATACGGATGTAAATTTATAAATAAACGGAAACACGTAAATAATTACAGTAAAACTTGTCTAACCCACAGACAATTGGTTCCAAGGAGACAACATTTCAGATTAAAGCCAACATTTAAAACAAATGAATTTACAAAAAGATTTAAATTTAAAATCGAATAAAACAAGATTTTGGATTATACATAATCCGGATTAGACAAGTTTTACTGTATAAAAAAAGTACATAGAAATATAATAGAAATTTTAGTAGCTGTAGTCCGGTATTGGATAACGTTTGTTGCATGGTTGCATGTAAAACTTTAAGCTCTTATTTACAAAAACTTGACAAAAACTTTAGAAAAAAAAACATGTAAGTGTATTTTAAATTAAATTAGCCAGTCTTCCTCTTGAGACCTTATTTGTGATGCTATCTTCAAAGAAAAAAAACTATTAATTACTGCAAAACGATGTTGTTGCTTATTTAGCTTATTAAATTTTCATAAATATAATCGATACAGTGTCTAAATACGCGATTTATTCACCCGTGCAAATTCGCATGACAATACCTATATTTGTACACAAACGTAAGTTTATATTAAAAAGGTTAATCAACCGTCATGGAACATGTTTTTATCGGAATTCTTTAATTCACATTAATTCTTCCACGTTTTATCTGTATTGAAGTTCGATTCAAATAGGTTTCAATTTCCTCCCTGCGGCTGTGCTAATTCTAGCGATATTTAGCGTTGATCAACCATTTATAAACCAGCTATATTTTTTTCAAGCATCAATCAATGGGAGAAGTATGGTATTAATGAAAATGTAGAATTCTCATGCTGAGATATTTATTAAGAAATCCTGAAGAGAATCCAGCCTTTTCCTTGTATGGCTAATCTAACTTTTGCAGAGAGAGAGAGAGAGAGAGAGAGAGAGAGAGAGAGAGAGAGAGAGAGAGAGAGAGAGAGAGATGGACGTTCCTATGGATAAGAAAGTCTTTTCTTACTTTTCCGTCTTAAACTTCTTTTCTCCCTTTTATAAAATTAGATTAACGTCATTCCTTCATGTATCCTTTTCAATTTTTTTGGTGAAATCTTTGTGGTAATGATGACTAACAACAATTGATATTTCACAAAAAAAAAAAAAAACATTTTATGCTAAAGATTAATTCAAAGTATCAATGATTAATTTTCAAACCACTTATAAATCACTACAACAACTAACAAATCAATTTTTAATTCATGCAGTGCATACTGGCATGTAAAGAAGGGCAATTAGAGATATTGAAATTTGAAGCTAATGCCAACTCAAATTAGACTTCACGTGGACCTAGGTCTGTGCATTGATTTCTGAGCAATATGAATCATTCCGACAGTTTTTAATGGAAATGGGGGTATTGTCCATAAAAACAAACAAAATAGAGTTAAAAGGTCACGGCTATGCAGACTCTTGATTTTCTATGAATATATTTGCATTTTTGTTAACTTTAAATCATTTATTTTCAATATTCTGTGTATAATTTTTCTTTGTTCTCTATTCAGATGCGGAGAATTTTATACTGTTTGTCATGCATTACGATAACTATATGTAAGTACAATTTTAATAGCAATCTTAATTATTTTTTTTTTTTTACATTTAAAACATATTTTACAAGATTTTCAGGTTAATGTAACATTTATATATAATAGTTATATAACAGATGAGATTTTTTTCTGCTGAAAATTTGTTAATTCATTATTGCCTTTTTTAAATTCTCATTTGCATTCATCTCAAATAATTCCATTGACCAGAAAAAGCGTACATATACCACATAGAAAATATTGTTGATTTTAGTGTTGTCTTTACCTCCCATTCGATACTTTTACCCAAAAGAGCTCTTTTGAATAGAAAAATGTTAGAAAAGTTACTTTTATTAAAATCTTCGTCAGGCAGAATTTTGGTAATCCGAGTTTACGTGAAAAATATCTTACCAACAACAACATGTTCAATCATTGTAGTCCTTGTATTTTTACCCAAAAAAAAAAAAAAAAACCACTGAGTTCTTTTGAATGTGTTAGAAAATAAAATGTTTTGGGTTTCCTAAATTCGGAAAGTTTGATTCCTTTTATTAAAATTTTGGGGTCCACCAGAAAAGCCAAAATTGTCATACACTAAATTTGCGGGGGTTGGGGTAAGGGGTTTCAGATTTTGAGAATTTGTTGGTACTTGAATGACGTCCACTTTCATTTTGTGTATTGCCTTTAGAAAAGTAAAGTTTGTTGCAAAGTTCTCATGTAATATATACATACGTATAATGCTTATTATTTTATTATTATTATTATTAATCTGGAATACCGTCTATTGTAGCCTTTTCGATGTCTTTACCAAATTGGACCAATCAGAGATTTGTTTTCACTATATACAACGCAAACCACACCTGGAACGAGGCTAGGGAATGTTCAATGGTTACTCATTGTGACATTTTGTAGCTTACTTGAGTCTGGTCCATTTTACGACCAAAGGCAAAGAGACTTAAATTAATTTGCTAGGTATATACTAGGGCTGTTCGGAAATTATTGAGACAATTACATTTACTCCATAAAGGACGGAGATAATTTCAGGAAAATTTATCAACATTTTATAAAGAACGAATAAAACACTTATGCAAAATTTCTAATTCCTATGATAATAAGGAAAGTTTCGGTGAAATAATAAACATGCATATGTCTATCGACCTTACACGTATGTGGTTTCGCATGTAAAACGATCGGAAAGCAAATCCTTTTCCTTCTTTGTTATTACATATAACAGTTCAAATTGTTTTAATCATAAAATTTAAAATCATGCAGTGCCGATTTATGCAACGCGTTATTAATACCGTAACGATATTAATACCGTTAATAACTGATGGTCGTATTTTGATTTTACAATTAATTGTAAAAAAAAATGTATACCAATAAATAACAAACCCTAACACATTAATTTTTTTCTCGTTTGATTCCTTGCGCTAACAGATGTGTTTTGACTCAAAATCCATTTTTTCGGATTTATCTACCGCGCTTAATCTTTTTTATGATCTCCGTATTCCTGATCCAAATTTTAACAAAATTGCACAACATTTATTTGAATTAAAGCTGAAAAATTATACACATAAAAAGAATTATTTTCCTTATTATGGGTCCACAAAGAAAATTGTGTTACATATTTTCAATATCTGATTTCGAAATTTGCGATGACGCATTTATATACCATTGTACAGAAAATATTTAATATTTGTAAAATATTTTTTGCTTTTATGAATTCTTAATGTATGGGCAAATTTTCACCGAAAGACGTTCATTTATACACAATTTCGTTGATATTTTGATTTCAGTAAAATTTGAAAAACAGGTAAACTACAAGTGTATTGGTTTCAATGATATCTGAAAGGAATATAAACTACAAGTATAAAGGAAACAACTATAAGAGGAATCAAAACGTCTACTCATCAATATTTCATTTTCTCGAACAGTGTTGCAGGGGACACTTAAACCTGTATAATTATTTAGCTAAAATTGTAATTCTGTATTTTTTCTTCAAATTAGAATACTTAACACAGCATTTAAGGAATCACTGTCTAGTTTGTTGGGCACATATATACCCGAGCCTCAACGATCGTAGGATAATGTAATATATACATAGGTATAATGCTTATCAGTATTATTTTTTTTAATCTGGAATTCCATCTATTGTAGCCTTTTCGATGTCTTTACCAAATTGGACCAATCAGAGATTTGTTTTCACTATATACAACGACAAACCACACCTGGAAAACGAGGCTAAAAAGTTTGGAAATCTGACTTAAAACAAATAGAATTTAACAACGATCAATGGTTACTGTCGAATTATTTAATAGGAGGAAAACAAAACGAGAAATGCACAAGAAATGGTCCATGTGGAAACTTCTCTTGTGAGTTAAGACATTTTGTAGCTTACTTGAGTCTGGTCCATTTTACGACCAAAGGCAAAGAGACTTACAATTTACAGGATATTGCAAATACTTTTAATAACCACTTTACGGATGTCTCTAATATGCCAAAACAATTATGATCCTAATATATTATGTAATTTTGTTAGGTCTAAGCTTGATGAAGAAACATTGTCGCTTGAGGAAAGTGAAGTTTATAACGTTAAATTCTCTAAATATCAATAAATCAGCTGGCATTGCGCCCAGTCGTCTAAATATATATGTAAAATTTATTAACTACATAGCAAGTTCCATGCAAAGATTTTGATTTCAATAAAATTTGAAAATCATGTAAACTACAAGTGTATTGGTTTCAATGATATCTGAAAGGAATATAAACTAGTATGAAGGAAACAATATTCTTCTATTAAGACAAATTTGGAATCAAATCATACGTTGTGTTAAATTTGGATCATGTGTCTCCAATATTCTACCCGTCACAGCAGGAGTGCCACAAGGGTCAATTTTCACTTTTATTTTTATTTACATAAATGACCTTCCATTACATGTAAACAGAAATATTGATATGTTTGCTGAGTGTTGCAGTGGACACTTAAACCTGTTTAATTATTTACAGCTAAAACAATTAAAAATTGTAATTCTGTATTTTTTCTTCAAATTAGAATACTTAACACAGCATTTACTGAATCACTGTCTAGTTTGTTTAATTATACTCGGGCACATATATACCTTCGTAGGAGTCCTTTACAATCGTTCTAAATCCCATCCGGTTTGGTTGAAAAACAAGAGAGTTATAGCCATTTCAAGTTTCAGCCAATCAGATTGCAGCACACGTGCATACGTGTGATTTCATGAATATTTTTCTATACCATATTGTAGGTTATCCTAATGCATGACTATATTTTAAATTTCAAAGAATTTCGTCAAAAAACAAAGGATAATAGCCATTTAAAGTTTCGTAGGATAATTTGCATAATGGGCATAAATTATCCAATGTTTCCAACGTAACTGTCGGTGATGTCCCTGGCATATCCAATAGAATAGATTCCTTAATTTACATTTGATTGTAAAAAATTTCATCAAAAATAGAAAAGTAGATATCCATTAATTGGTCATTTCACGTGTTGATATATTATACATTTGATTGCAAATGTTGTCTAATCTTTCACCCCCGCATGTGAATTTCAATTGTCCCCAGACACAAAGACAAGCACAAGATTTATATGCATGTTAGGCCTCCTTAGCGCTTGACCTTTTGCTCGGCGAAATTTACATTCCGAAAACTATATTACAATGTTATATTTTACCATCTATTAACTATTGTTTGACTATTTGGGGTATGCCCCCAAGAGGACATGGACAGACTATTTAAATTACAGAAAAGGGCAGCAAGGATTATTCACGCAAGTCCAGATTCTTCTTCTAAACCACTGTTTTAGAAACTTGGATGGTTAACAATGAGCTAGTTGATCTATACAAATACATATTATTATACAAAATTTTCAGTGGAACGACTCCCCAATATCTTTGTAATTAATTTGAATTTCATTCTTCTACTTCTTAAACTTTCAAAGGCCTCTTTTCAGTATTCAGAGTTATCTCTCAATCAGAGAATATAGAAAATTACATTATCAGCTGTCGCAAATTTTTTGAGAAATGGAAAAACTATTGATACATAATCATACCTTAAACATATTACTATTATATATGATTTTATTTTAATTTAGATATATATAGTAATACTGCCTTCTTTAAATAAAGTATTTATTATTATTATTATTATTATTATATCTTTCAATTGGAAAATTTATAATATGCATGTTAGGCCTCCTTAGCGCTTGACCTTTTGCTCGGAGAAATTTACATTCCTGTTGAATGATCAAGAAAGAAACTCACCAAACTTTCAAAGAGTTATCACAGAGAAAACGAATAGAAAGGAAATATCGGTACATATACCCTGTTTTATTTTAACTTAGTTAATACTGCCATTAGGAAAACCCTCTTCTCCTTCATAATTAATCTGCCTCTCTTAATTTTCAAGAAGATCGACATTATGTTAAGTGCACTTATTTTTTTTCTCAATAACTTTAGTCATCTCTTCGGAAATTTCTATAATTGCAACAGCACTGTTTGATGATCTTTGTAAATAATCTGATTAAAAAAAATGAGTCTGAAAAGAATCCAAAGACAAGCATTTTAAACACAACGCTCGAAATCTTGCAATCATTTATGCCTTTTCTTTTCCTCAAAAATTCTTCTTTTTCAGAATTCCAACCGAGTCCTTGCCCCGAAGACTTCACGAAATGAGATACTGGATGGATGTGCACAATAGAGATGCAAACAACAAAACCGACTTTTATCATGACAACTGTTCACACGTGACCTATTTGGAATGGGACGACTCTACTAGGTCTTCCTACGTGGTGGATCATCCTTGCGTTTTATTTGACGTTTACTGGGTACCATTTGGAACTAATGTACACAAGTATTGGCTGGGTATGCCCTGTAACACGGAACATGACTTCGTGTGCATGAAGTTAATGGACGGTAATTTTACAGTTATCTGCTTAGCTTGTTATGAAAAAGGAAAGGTTGCAACTGGGGAGGGGCAATATACTATCCTTCACTAATTTTCTTCAAATAATCACGTGTTAAGAATATTCCAAGTCTAACGTTCATATAATATTGAAGACATACATGTACAAAATGTATATGCATAGATGTATACATCTTTCTTTTCCCCTTGGTTTTTGCTGTGGTTTTATTTCAAATATTTTTGCTGGACATAACATAAAGAAACCTTTGTCAATATCATAATACTTGTACAGTATATATGATAATAAGCAATCAATGGTAGAAATTTTAAAAATTCAGTTTTCTTTTCTTGTCTGATTTATGAATATAGATGATATATCAAAATCTTATTTGATTATATGTCTTATAAATTAAGAGGAAAGGGATTTAAAAGATTACATTTTTTCCTTTTCATTATTATACTATTTGAAACACAAAAGGTAAACTGAGTTTGAAATCAAGTAGTGAACTATACTTCTGGCGTAATGGCGGCGTATGACAAGGTTCCTTTTCTGCTTCTGAAAATTTCTTCTGAACAATGAATTCAGTTTCAAATTTCCAATTAAAAAATATTATAAAAACCTGTAATTGAATAAATAAAGTTATTAAAAACTAATATTCCCTAAACATTTAAGTTAAATAGAATTATTAGGAAAAGCCATTATGTATTTTTGTTAATTTTTCTATGTCAGTGTGGTACTATCATCTGATAGACCCGTAAGGGGAACATCATTTGATGTAAACAGAGAAATGCATGATTTATAAAAAAAAATAAAAAATAAAAAAAGAAGTAGGGTTCATATGATTGCGTATGCTTTTTATGCTTATTGTCAATGATAAAAATAATGACCTTGACATGGCCTTGCTTTTAAAATAAAAGGTCGAATAGAACTTTATTCATACTATGATTTAGTGATATTGCCTTCTTGAATATGTTGAAATTTCTTCAAATTTTAAAGATATACAATCAATATGATAAGCAAACACTATAAAGAGGATAGAAGTAGTCTGTTCTTAGAATAATAGCGATAAGAAAGAAAAAGTTATTGAGATCATTATGAGGGATGCAAGTACTAATGTATTATAATTCTTAAAATATTAATATAAGTACCTCAATATTTACTTAATTTTAATTTGCTTTCAAGATAAAAGTTATACATGTGTAATACATTATTTTTTTTCCTTCAAGAGCTACCGTGTATCCACTCTTGCAATGAGTCGGTATATCTTGCCCCGAAGTCTGATGTTGAGTGCGAGGCTTACTGTGGGCAACTCCTCGGGTGTCGACACCGGTTTTTGACTCTGGACGATTTTACCGTCTGCCACATCATAAGGTCATCATTTATCAACGACGACCCCTTCTACAATATCTGCTACCTCCAGGACTTGTATAGTTATAACGTACGATACTGTGACCCACCAGGTTTGAATATTAATATTTCAATGGTAGCGTAATCGTATTTTATTATCAATTCCAGTGAAGTGTACCGTTTTGCATTACGTCACAACCTATTTGAAGTTGCAGTCAAGGTAAATTATAGTACATACTATATGTACGTCTCCTAACCGCCGGCTTTAAGGTTAGTAGTTTCTCCATATCCCTGATTGTTTGCTCGTACAACAGACTATTGCAGAAAAAAAACACAAACAAGAAACATCAAGATTGCGATTAGGACGAGTGTACTACTAGTATTTACCTTGACTGCAGCTGTCAAAATAGGTTGTGACGAATAATTCAAAACGGTACACTTCACTGGAATTGATAATATATCAAATAATTATTCTCTTTCTTTGTCGATATCCATTATAAGTTTTGCCATTAAATAGATGATGCATCAGAAGTTTCATTGATGTTTGATATATATGTACAATTTTCCTAGGTTCTTACAATATGTCCTACACGCCCAATAAAGAGCCAAACGTCACGGATCTATGTGCAGAGCCAGGTAAGCATGTTATTGAACATTCCTTTTTTCAGAAGTCTACTTACATGTATAGATTTAAATCTCCGTTACCATTACTGAAATGTTTGTTCCAGAAACAACAACGGAAGTTATACAAACAACAACGGAAGTACTGACAACATTAGCAACAACAGAAGGGACAACTGCAAAAGTGTCTTGTGAATGTCCTTGTTCTGTAACAGTGAACATAACAGACTCAAATTTAACATTGGCGGAAAAAGTGGAGCAACTAAAGAAAGAGTTAACCGTTAATAAAAGGAACACTTCTGCACACAGACGAAGCAAAATCAGCATGGCGGATCATAGAGTTTCTGCAACAAGCATAGGATCATTAGGGGTGGTTATTCTCTCGGTAGTTTTAGGTTCTATCTGTATGTTGGATCTAACTAGAGTGAGGTGTGACAAAATTAAAAGGAACTGTAGTAAAAGCAAAAGTAAAAGGATTGGTGACAGTAAGGAAGTATTGCCAAATATTAAGCTCATAAAATTAGAGACTAAATCCACACCTAGCTGAACCAAAGTCTAAATATAGACGCACAGATATTTTTCTGTTACGGTTGTACTCCTTGTGGAAGTTTGTGCAAGTCCCTTTTGTATAAATATACAAAATATACCATTTGTTGATAGTACTATTGTGTTGACGTGAAAAACGTTCTAAATTTTTCATTGATTTATTATTGAAATGATATGTTTTGAGCTAATATTTTATGCGCTGCCATGAAATGGCTTGAGTATACACGTATTATAATGTTAGTATCATGTCCATACGTTATGATACTTTATCACATTTTACGTTTATCTCAAATTCAAGGAATGTGATATTTCAAATAGAAATCAGACCATTCAACTGTGGAAAAACATTTGACCTTTACCTTATCTACGACCTTAACCTCACTGTTCCATATTATTTGTTTAAATCAATTTCAAAGCAACTTTACCATTTTTTTTAATTCTCGGACACTGATACACACTGGCGGGGATTTTCAACCGTATAATTATCCTCTGACCTTCACCTACCCTATGACATTGCCTTTATTTTTGCTTTTATCAAAATTTACGAGATGTTCAAAATATTTTGTCAAAAACTATTGATTTCGGGGATTATTCAACTGTGCCATAATTTCTGATTTTGAACTCTCTATTTAATCTTTTCTTACCCTCGGTTTATCATTTTGCATTTAAGTATACATGTATCAAAGGCAATTTGACCTTGACATCCTTTAAAATTTGAACTTGATCATTTTTTCTTTATAATTTTATGATGCATCTAATTTTGACATGTTAATCTTTTATCATATTTTCAACCAGGATTTGTTCAGAAAACTCCATAATTATATGAATTTCTGTACGAGCATATTTATTTGTATACATACATGCACTCAGAAGATAATATAGACTGAAGTAAAGATATACTGGATATAACATAATGAACTTAAAACAATGAGACTTTAATAAGCTGTTCGATAACAGATTCCAGAATGAATCTATCTTAGAGTCAAATGGAAGGTACATTTTTGTCACTGCTGTAATACAAATGTGCCTTGGGTGGAACAGATATACCCTATGGGAAACGTTCTAATTTTTATAGTTATGTTAAAGTTTTAATAATATTTTTCAACATTTTAGTGCTATAAATTGTGCACCATTTGTTTTTAGAAAATAAATATGTTTTAGTTTTTATTATGAATCAACAGCCTTGAAATAAATTTTATAGATATATGTCATTTCTATCTCTAGGCTTAAGTTTTGACCAGAGTAAAATCCATCGGTAATGGATAGCAATGTAAAAGTGTTCACTGTTAAAGTACGATGTAATTGAATAGTTATATTGATAAAAAGTCGATCGCCCAATTCGATCAGCATCCCAGTTTAAAGAATATCACAACAAAGGTATAAATGAACTTCATGTGTCTGAGTGATGTACATGTATAATTATGTATGGGTATGGGGACATTGCAGTGGACTGTATTTTGGGATGTTGTTCTCTGTCTTTTGTATTTTTTTTAGTTGTGGGTATTGATTATATTGTTCTATGACTTACATGTTCCTTTATAAAGACGGTGTTGATTGAAATGCAAAGATGTGTGAGGTAAAGGTATATTATAAATCTGTTAGATCTTTTCAAATTGTTGCTTGAAGAATGCATATTTTAATGACCACACATATTCATAATTATTGGTTGTTGATTGGTGATGCTTGAAAATCAAACACAGAAATTTCATTAAAAGGTTCACGAGTACCAATTTTCGCTACTTAACATGGGTCTAATTGCGCACTTTGGACAATAATTACTTTCTATATATTGCTGTCGTTCTCCCCTAATCAACGAAAGTCTTACCACTTTCGATCACTATGTTGGATAAGGCGGACCATGAATCCAAAAGTGATCAAACTTATCAATGGATCTTTTCTGTGTTCAGCATTATTGTCGCCTCTGCATCCCTGCCCGGAAACGGTTGGACGCTGTTCGTTTTGTCCAAGAAATTCAAAGGTGTTTCAAAGTGTACTAAATCTCTTATAAATCTTCTTTCCCTTTCGGACATCTTGCTAGGTTTTTGCATTTTAGTGCCAAACGCCGTTACTTTATTTGCGGGTCGTTGGGTTTTTGGTGACACAATGTGCCAAATTCTCGCCATGGAAGTAAAGGCTGTGTTTTCTACCTCTTTGATTACTCATTCGGTCATAGCCTTTCAAAGGTAAGTTGTTTCCAATTGTTTATACATTTCGAACGATATTGTAACATTTAAAACTAATGAAATAATTCTTAAGGGAACATATTTCTTTAAATATATAGGTACCGCTTACTTCAACAACCCTCTGTCCGCAGACATCACAATCAGGCAGAATATTCTCTGTTGAAGCGGAGAGCCGTTCTTGTAACTATTTGCATGTACACTCATATTTCTGCATTTCCCCTGATGTTCTGGACTAAAGTGTCTAAAACTGGCAACTGTGGAGTACCTCCTGGTCATTTAACGGCAGTGAGCTACCATTCTCTTGTGACTAGTATCGTCAATGGATGGTTGCCTCTTCTAGCAATTGTCATCAGTTATTGTCTTATTCTAAAAAGAACAAGACAGTTATCGAAAAAGGTAACTAGTGAAATGCAATCAAATGTAACATTTACTGAAACGCAAAAGGAACGCAACATCCTATTCTAAGGGGAAGTATTATATAAGGTAACATGGGTTACTTTTATCTAGAATAAGGATATCTTATATTTGTAACTATCCGTAATTTAACATTTAAATGATTTTCGTACCATTACCAGAAGTTAAGTTTGAATCCGCTTAAAAATTGCCTATTTATGGCTTTTACGATATAGCGCTTTAGATCCTTTAATGTAAAAAAAGTGCAATTAACGGCGAAAGATATTTATTACACACTGTTAGGGAGAATCTCTCCACTTTACAGCAATGGTCAATCAACTACCTTTCACTCCCTAATTCTAGGCACATTTTTAACAAATCTATTTTTTTTACCCACCTCCCAGTCCTTTACAGTCGTCTCTACAAATGACAAACTCGCTTGATTTGAATGTTCTGCAATCTAACAGACAATTAATATTAAAATCAAGCTGGTTTATCCCCTGTAGATACGACTATACAATTAAAGTGGTGAAAGATAGTGTCCAGAACTACGTGTAGAGAGTGAAAGGCAGTTGATTGACCGATGCTGGAAAGTGAATATTTAAATGATAGTTGAGCATGTTGAGAGGGGTGTTTTAACAGTGACGTTTTACTCTCTTAATGATAATCATTAAACATTTTTATCAGCTAGATCTCTAATGCTTTTAAATGAATTTACTGTATTCATTTTTGAAAATCATTAGAAAAAAATTCAAATATTTGTAGATAACGGAATGTTGCGATTTTTGCGCTTCAGTATATTAAACTTTAAAGAGATACTAACATAAGATGAGGTACATTTGCCAATTGAGTTATTGTATTTAGAGGTACATGTATAAACATGTAATTAATAAGTAGCTCAAACATGTAAAACCTTAGGTTTTTGAATGTCATCAGAAGATTTTAATCACTATCTAGAACGTTTGTTTTTCAAAAAAGATATAGAAATTCCACATGTACGGGGAAAAAAGAAGAAACTTGGAGACTCAACACGAAATAAATAACAAGAATATAGTTTACATGTACATATAAATATAAGTAACAATTAAAATCTACCATGTTAATGACAACTCAAACACGCAGGTCCTTCCAATGGGGGTCTCCGCTTTCCACTGGACCAAATCAGCAAGATTGACCAAAGTATGTGTTATTATGGTGGGGTTTTTCGTCTTAACCGGATTTCCCTTCCAGTTGTTTAAGATGCTGGGCTTTTTCCAGCCCAGTTCTACAGTAATGTCAATACTGACCGCTGTGATGTTCTGTCTATATATCCTGTACAGCGCCCTCTGTCCTGTTCTCTACATGATGTTGTGGAACAGCTACAAAAAAAGATCGAGAGAGGTGAGTTCTCTTTCACTCTCTCTCTCTGCGCTTGCGCATCCGAATGCGTAAGTTTGTCTAAAGATTTCAGGTAAAAACAAAAAAAGTGGGAAGAATTTAAAGTATGTAATAGGCATCTTTAAAAAAAAAAAGAATTTAAGGGGATTTTTTCTCGATTTGGTTACACAATGATTTATTGTTTTATTGTTATTCAGTTTTTACATTTTCAAAACTGTAAATTATTAATGTCGATATTAATGATATTAATACCAGTACTTGTACATAGGATTTTTTTTCCAAACTTTGAAATGTTTTAAAACGATAACTTTAAAGTTAATTATGTTCACGGTTAAAGTTTTAATCTTGTTCAGAAGCTATACAAAAACGATTGGTCATTTGTCCGTGACCTTAAGAAAAAAATGCAGAAGTTAAAATTTACTCCACAGTGTATAAGGCATAAGATATTTTCCGTTGCAGGTGTATCTGGAACTCAAGAAGAAACTGTTTTCAATATAACAAAAAAAAAAAAAAAAGAATAAATAAATAAAAAAATAAAGGAATAAATAAAATGACATCAAGAACAGAAGTTTTTTTTTTATTATTTAACTTTTTAAGATGTTTATCGAACCATCGAAAAGATGGTTAACTAAATCTGGTTGCACATAAAATCCACACAATGGTTCCTTGGATCAATGTTTGGAAAGTTAAGCTTGCTTTACACATGAACATGGGAGATAATTCGAACTCTTATTTATTTACCATGGCCGAGATATGAAATTGAAAGACATTTTGACAGATAAAATATACAACGATACGCAAAGGCGCTAGTTAAACATTCTCAATCCATTGTTCTTATCTGCATTTAAATATCACTTTCAACCCGTTGCTAATGCCCATTTTATTCGAAAACAATGCACGCAAATTTTCTGAAACGGAAAGTTTGAAACAAAGAAAAAAAATCGCGTACTTTTAGAAATCGGTGGCCTGAGACATCTTTTATATACAACGTTTAATCAAACGGATTTTCTCCAAGGATCTCTAGGTTAGTTTCTTATCAACATTATATATATTTGCAGTAAGTATATCCAGATTTTTTATATTCATAGTTACTTTTTTAGATTTTAATTTATTTAAAATTTAATATTTCAAAGAACTTTAATTAATACTTGAAATATTAATTTATGGATTTTAAATTTTAATAGAATATTATATTAAGACCGATCAAAATTATTAAATGTACTTCATATTGATGCTACAGTAACCTTTCAAATAAGACATTTCAATTGAAGGTAATATATTTTTTTCTTTCAGGTGTTTTATAATGACCTCTCACAATTTAGAGCACTTTTTGAAGTGCACGGACTGTAAGAAATATTTTGACGACGATTCACACGCTCCGCATGTGCTGCCCTGTCTGCACACATGTTGCACAAAATGTCTAAAATCCCGAGTCATCAAGGAAGAAGTCCAATGTCCGGAATGCGCGGAGAAGTTTGAAGCCTCTCAAAACGATATTAGTAACTTTCCCGTCGACACCGCGCGAAAACATATCGTAGATTGCTACAGAATCCAGAAAAAAAATGCCGATTTCAATTGTGACGAATGTGGAAATTCCTCCAATAAAGAGCGAGCAACAATGCGCTGTAAAGAATGCAATGAATTTTTATGTACAAAATGTACAGACGCCCATCAAAGAACAAAACTAACAAAGCGACATCAATTGATATCATTAGAAACACTTAAGAATTCTCCTTTGGAAGAGTTTCACACAAAGCAGACTTGCTCCGTGGAAGGACATGAAGGGCAGCCATTTTCCTTTTTCTGCACATCCAAAACCTGTACCAAACCTATCTGCAGTCTTTGCGTTGTGCGAGACCATCAGCAAAATGGTCATGAAGTTCGAAATATAAATGATGTATACGTGGAAAATAAGCGGCAAGTGGAGGGGCAATTATTGGACATCAAACACATGAAAACTTCAGCAGATGAGGCGATTGAACACATAGAAGATGAAATTCAGAATCTCTACCTGAAAGAAAATGCCGTTGATGAAGAGCTGGATGCTCATTTCGCTGCCTGTATAAAAACCATGGAAAAGAGAAAGGAAGAACTCAAAGAAAAGCTTGCATCTGTGTCTCAAAACAAAAAGAAAGACCTTGATGGACAACTAGATCGCCTGACGAAACAAAAAGGACAGCTGGATCAAACTTGCAAATTCACGGATGACCACTTGCAGTACAGCAATGCCGCAGAATTCTTGCTCATGAAAGACCAGATACTAAATCGAATGTATACCTTAAAAGACCAGTCCGTCGAAACAGTACCCCATGCAACATCGAACATCAAATTTCAAACTACCAACCTAGGTGACGACTTCTCGGAATTTTGCCAAAATATGGGCGACGTATGGGCAACCTCGATTTATCTTCCGAACACTCGCGTACAAGTTCTGGATATAGCGACTGGAAGAGAGCAGTGTCCATTGCTTATCACCTTGAGCGACTACCAAAACCGACCGCTTCACGAGCCTGGCGTAGATATTAAAGTGGACATTTTCAACAGCAAGAATCATAAAACTCTAGCACATGTCCAAGACAAAACGCGGTCCCAAGGCTGTTATAAAGTCGCCTTTACAGCATCTAGACCTGGAGAATATAGAGCAGTTATCAAAATAATGGGGACAGTATTAGAGCCGGGGGAATATGTCTTTAAGGCCAAACATCCGGATCAAATGGAATCTGAAGACAGTTTAGCGGATCTAAGTAATTCTAAAGATAATTCGATGACAATATCTAAATTTTGGTTTAAATTAAACACACAAACTAGAAAAAAAATATATTATGATAACTGATTCTTTTATGACTCAATTCTTTAAAACTTTTTTAGCCCCAAAAGAAAAGAAGGGAAATGACGAAACAGGTGTGCAGAATTTACATGTACATGTTCAAGAGCCCAATGGTAATGCTGAAGGTAAGCTTACTTTCATTCTGTCACTTTCTTTCATCTACCTTTCAAGCTAACAGACAAACTGTTACATCTATTGATTTTGAATATATTTGCAGTTGAAAAGCTGAACCTGCAAGGTCTAGCCACATCCAGGTCTAGCCCCGTGACATCACATAAATTCAAAGCTGTCGGGGACATTATATGTAAGAAAACGGCTGAATTAGTTGCATAAAAATATTTTTAATTAAATCATTTTTATTTCGTTTACATGTCTTTTTTCGCAAAAATTTTTAGGTCCAGATATGAGCCTCAACCACTTAACAGTCCATCCGCAAAACGAGTTGTTGGAGAACCAGAAAACCTTAACTAACCAGAAGGGCCGCCATCGTCCGCCTCGGAATCTCTCCCAAGCTTTCCAGAACTTCCGCGGAACTATCGCAAATCGCTCCATGGGAAGAACAGGGCAGTATTACTTTGAGGTCAACATAAGCTTCTTCATTAAGCGTTCACTACGACAGGACCTTATCTTTGAGGTAGGACTATGTCGTAAACCGGATGTCGACAAACACTACACGATCGACAATCATCAGTTTTCGTATGTCGTCTGCGCAAGAAAATGCCACATCTGCCGTACTATTTGTCTTCAAGGATGGAGTAATGGCCAGCGATTCTATCATGCGCCAATCACCGAAAACTCACCGCCAGGAACTTCTTTCAAAACTACATACGGGTTTCTTTTAGACACACGACAGAGACAATGGGTCGTTATTGATGTTAAAAGTAGGAAATTCATACTTAGGTTCAAGCACATTGACTTAAACAAGCCACTGTGGCCAGTATTTGGGCTATATAACCCAGACCTGGTCAATTCGTCGCTGACGCTTCGGTCTGGAAAAGACATCTCAACAATTTTGGAGGTACCATTTGACTTGTAGCACCACTCACGTTATTATTTATGTATCATATTAAGCTCCTTTATAAATGCAGTCAACTTGCCGATTTTTTGTTGCTAGAATGATAAGTAACTCTGATACTCAGGATATACACCCTTCCGACTACCTAACTAAAGTGAAGTTATCTGTATCAGTGTCGAATGCTGCCTCGATTTTAGCTGCAGAGCTCAATTTATGGATATGCTCTTTAGCGAGTAAATGCTCCCATTTGTGTTGCACTTGACTGGATTGAAACTGTGGTTCATTTTAGTTTCCTCAAGTATAGAACTTTTGTTCTAGAATTTTTAAAAATAAAGCATGATTTTTTTTTCATTTCATATACATACATGTAATTAAGTTTTTGAAAGGCTTTAATTTTATTTATTTTAGAAAATTTTCCATCCATCTTTTTTCTCCATATTATGGGTGTCAGTTCTCTATAACTTTATTTATTTACAAGTGTTTTTTGTCCTTTAGGACGTGTGGCGGCCGGTGTAATAGCTTTTTTTGTTGACAATCATTTTCTTCTATATATATTATGGTTTAATGTTGTAAATAAAAAAAAATGAAGTGGTGTGCTTTTGTTTTAAAGTGAAAATTCATTAAATAACTAACTTCAAAGTAGGGATGTCAATCTCACTGTATTCGAATAATTGGGTGCTTTAGTCGAGGACTCGAGAAAAGTATCTTATCTCATGTCGGCCTTTTTGGACAACTTTGTTGTACACTCAGGATCTAAAGTTAAATAGTCCTCGACAAATATTCTTAAAAGCTTGCTTAGTTAATTATTAGCCTGAAATGAATGCAATTGTAAAGGCTTCAAAGGGATAATTCAAGCATTAATGTCGTGGGAGAATGACTACTTGCAAGATCCGAAGCGGCGAGTCGTAAAAATACGGAAAATATAACGTACGAAGTCAGATTGAGATCGGATGGAAGAAGGGTTTTAAAATGATTTCTTCCCTTGTATGAGTTTATCGTCCCCCGCTTTCTGGAAGTTTAAGGTAGGTCCGTACTTTCAGAATTTTCTGTCAAACTGATAATTTTTCAATTTGAATACCTTGAACAAGTCTTAAACTTACTAAAACACCCATAAAAGGCATGTCTTTGCAGGTTAATTTTCATACAACATGCCTCAGCGCACATACCTCTAAAAACTCAACAGCCAAAATTGAACATAAAAAAGTGTGATATCATATTTCTCTTACTTATGCACCAAATCACATCAAATTTATGTTAAAACTTATGAAGATCAAAAATATTCATTTGCCAAGAGAATATTTGAAATCTTTACTGCAAAACATTAACAAATTGGTGTTGAATCTGTCCATGTCTTTCAGAAAAAAATCTCAAAATATCTTTATTTTTTATAATTCCCAAAATCCAAAATGTTTAGATGCCATTTTTTCTTTAAAAATATTAAGAATTATATCTAATGTTAACAAAAACAGCTACTTTATGATGGTTGACCAGAGAATTTTAATAAAACAGTCTTTTGAAGACATATACCCCCATTTTTGGAATATCAATTTTTTCAATTATTCAATGCAAAATTTTTTAAAAAGTAAAAATTAAATGGATGATATAGGCTCTAAATCAATAAAAATAGATCTCAGGTTATTTGCTTAAAAGAAAATTAAAAAGATTTAGGTCCATAAAAGCAATTAAGAATTTTGTGTCTGTGTATGTACTAAATGACATGTAGATCTTATGGACAGAGTGCAAAGTGTTAATTTCCATAAATAATGTATATTAAATGCTTCATATGCACAATAACACTATAATAAACAAATATATACTTGCTAAATAATTTTCAATCACCCAAAAAGATTTATATCAATTGAAAATCAGAATTTTATATTGATGTGTAAAATTAGAACCGGATCCGATCCGTTGTGGGCCTTCCTTAAATCTCGTTTAATGTCGGTTTGTCACAAAAACGTTAACCGCGGTCATTTCTTCTGAGAACAGAGATACGACTCTCATATTTCACATGAATTGTACATTTACATTACTTGGTGACAAGACCTTTTCAAATTTGCATCAAATTTTTTTTTTAAATGAAATATATCGAGATAGTGAACAGTTTACATGTACAAGCTCAAAAGCACATTCCGCCGTGTTTTATATCCAATGTCTTTCTGCAACAGGTATTCATGGAATATACCTGAAATCTTCTTCTCAAGAACCAGTGGGCCAGGAAAGCTGAAACCTATATGGAAGCATCCTGGGGTAGTGTAAATTCAACATTGTTAAAATCAACACCCCCCGGGGGTAGGGCTGGGCCATAATAGGAGGTCCAAGATTTACATTGAAATATATATGAAAAATCTTTTTAAATCTTCTTCTCAAGAACTAGTGGGCCAGGAAAGATGAAACTTGTGTGGAAGCATCCTGGGGTAGTGTAGATTCTAAATTGTTCAAATCATGACCCCCAGGGGTAGGATGTAGGGGTAAGATTTACATAAAAATATATAGGAAAAATATTTTAAAATCTTCTTCTCAAGAACCAGTGGGCCAGAAAAGCTGATACTTATGTGGATGCATCCTTGGGTAGTATAGATTCTAATTTGTTCAAATCATGACCCCCAGGGATAGGGCGGGGCCACAATACGTAATCCAAATTTTACATAGAAATATATAGGAAAAATATTTTAAAATCTTCTTCTTAAGAACCAGTGGGCCAGGAAAGCTGAAACTTAGGTCGAAGCATCCTGGGGTAGTGTAGATTGTAATTTGTTAAAATCATGACCCCCGGGGGTAGGGCGGGACCACAATAGGGAATCCAAGTTTTATATAGAAATAATTATAGGAAAAATCTTCTTCTCAAGAACCAGTGGGCCAGGAAAACTGAAACTTAGGTCGAAGCATAATTAGGTAGTGTAGATTCTAAATTATTATAATCAAGATGGGGGCTGTTGGCAAGGAGGGGGGGGGGGGTAGTAGGCCACAACAGATATAAGAAGAGGGGAAATTTGGTAAATAACTGCATCACCAAAGTTACTCAGGTGAGCGATGTGGCCCATGGGCCTCTTGTTCAAAATTTGTTTGATGAGTAAAACAATATGCGTTTCTTTTTTTGTTGAGTATATTTCTGTTCAGTTTTAAATAATGATAAAATTATAAGTTTATACAAGCTTTCCATGTTTAATTAACAGATGAACCAACAAAAACATAGATCTTATGAAAAAAAAAATGCCCCAAGAAAAATAATTTCTGGAAACTGGTAATGTACACAGCTTTCATTATTTTGTAAAACTGCAGTGAGTATGAACAATAAATAAACAGCAAGATATTATCCTAAACTGCAATTACAGGCATGAGTATCCAAAAAAAAAAGTCAGCTCAACACAGGCATATAATGTAGCTCAATCATATTGTTTGTCTGGCAAAGTTCTTTATAAAGATACATGTATCTCAAAAGCTTGGACATAAGTTTAGATGTAATTAGTATACTTTCCTCACTATTTCAAATATCTAATAACTTCAACTTTTTTAAAATCTGATACCTGGTAATCTTTCAACATAAGCAAATCAGATATCTTCAGGATTAGGATTGTACAAAAATCTTAATCTTTTTATGTTCTAATATTCTGTCCTTAGTCTGGAAGAAGATAGTAAAATGCAGGGAGGAAAAGGAAGATAAGCACATTTAATGAATATACACCGTAGTGGATTCTGAACAACAGATACTTCAGATACATCATTTAAAAAATTTGATGTACAAAACTGATGTAAACATTTTTCCTGAACACATATCACAATTAAGTCCCCTTGAACATGTTGAGATGTCAATTTTCTTTTGATTTAGGAATGTTCATATACACATACACTTACATACAAATATACTTGGACTTATGCATCATAAAAGTAGCAATAAAATTCATTCCAAGAAAATTTCGCTGGTAATTATTCTACATTCATCAAAGGAAACATGTACAATGAATATGTTTTGGCTTGTCAATTAATGCTGATTACCGAGGTTCAATATGGACTGTAGGGTCTCCACAGCCTGGGCGTCTAAACTCATATTCCTATGATTCTGGCCACTGGGTTCAGGTCCCTGATCATACACCACATATACCTCCGTGTTTGGCTTCAAGTTCTGATCTGAAATCTCCACCTCTTCTAGGACCTCTCTAGGCAAGTTATCAATGTACTGGACGTTAGAAAAGTCTATCGTCACTGTTTCTTCATTCTGAAGCATGCCCATCAGTTCTGAACCTTTCTGTACTTCTAAATCCTTCCTTATACCTCCCATTGATTTGTAAAGTTTTCGATATTTCGTACTGCTTTTGGCTGCCCTGTATTGCTGAAGATCAACAGATTCTACCATGTCCTTTTCCATATTTGCCAGAAGTTCATAAAAGGCACTTGGATGAATTCCTTTCTTTGCACAGTTCTCGTTGTGCTTATGAGTTTTCATGTGTCTTAACATTTTCGACGGAATGAGAAAATAGAGGTCACATGCAGTACAATGAATATTTCTGTTTTGTGCGTGAGTGTTTTTGATGTGGGAATTCAGTTGAGCTATAGTGCAATATCTGTTACTGCAGTACTCACATCTGTGATTCTTCTCCACACCGTGTTTGGCCAAGTGTCTAGCATGCTGTGTTTTGGTGGCCAGGACCTTGTCACAATATGAACAAGGAAAAACGGTCAGGTTTCTTTTTTGGACTTCTTCGGGATGATAAACCACCCAGTGATACTTAAGGCCATCATAACATCGAAATGTTTTATTGCAATACTTGCAGACATGGCATCGATCCATGTCATGCCTTTTGGCGTGCATTCTCAAACTAGGACGACTTTTGAAAGCATTGCCACAAATATGACACACGAAATCACGATAGGTTCTATGTGTCTGCAGATGAGAAATTAGTGAAGACCTGACGTGAAACTTTTTGTTGCACTTTGTACAAGGAAATGATTTGACATCTGTATGTCTTTTCCTGTGAGCTGTAAACAGATTTTTCTTGTAAAATGTCTCCCCACATATATCACAAATGAAGGTTTCGTTTTTATTCATAATGCCCAGGTGACTTGCCATATGGATTGCTAATTCGTTCTCGTTTGTGCTACTTTTTCCACACTTCTTACAAATGAAATGATCTTCATGGAAGTTGATGGTAAACTTGGGATTGTCAATGATTTTCTCATCTATTTCTGCCATGTGGGATACCTTGATATGATCAGCAAGCTCTTTCCGTGAGTAAAAACCTGCCTGGCAGACCTGGCATTCACATGGGAATGTTTCCTTCACTACTTTTGGCTTCGACACCCTATGTATGTCTCTCAAATGTTTGTCAAGGTGTTCTTTTCGTGAAAACACCTTGGGGCATTTTGGACACTGCACCTTATCACCTTCTCCATGACTATGCATGTGACGGTTCAACATGTAATTTGAGACAGCGATATGTCCACAAATATGACATTTAAAATCTCCACCATGGGTAGTGGAGAAGTGGTTTTCAAAATTCAGTTTGCTCATTAAATGCTTGGAACACACATGACATTTTTTCCTTATTTTTTCTCCATCTGGAGGGTGACAGCCACTGTCGTGTTCTTTCTTCTCTGTTTCATCCTTAAAAGTGGCATCACACAAGAGGCAGAAATTCTCTTCATGATTTTTTAACAAGTGCTTCAGCTCCAAGTATTTGCTGCAGAATGTTTCTTTGCAAAGCCTACATTCTATGTTAACAAGATTTTTTTCATGCTTTTTCTCATGCCTTTGTTGTACGGAGAACCTGCTGAAAGTTTTCTTACAAACTTTACACTGGAATGTTTTTTTCCCAGATTTCTGAGTAGGTTTTGATCCTTCTTTCTTCTTTTTCTTTAAATTAACCTTCAGTTTCTTTCCTGGTGGAGTGGACTGCATACCTTGTTCATCATCTTCATCATCTACATCATCGTCACATACATAATCATCATCATCGTCATCATCATCACAATTTTCATCAGATTTTAAATCTTCTTCATTTTCTTCTAGCAAATCTCTGGAATTGACCTCAGCAGTTTCATAACTTCTAACACCACTGTTTCCCTGAACTTCAGCAATATTCTTGATATCATCCGTTGAACCTTCAACTGCCTCTGGCTTAGAATCGTTAGCCATTTCAGAGGATGGAGATATATGATTTTTCAAGACATGATCCAAGAAGTCTTGTGAAGAAGAAAAGTCCAGGTTACATTCCACGCAGTAATTCTCCTTCGTTAACTCATGTTCCTTCTCATGGTCATGTAAAGCTGATAGGGAGGAAAAACTAATGTCACACTGTGAACACTTCTGATTTGGGGATCCATGACAATTTATAATGTGGTCTTCAAATTCATTTCTTGAATGACATTCTTTTACGCAAAAGTGGCATTTTCTTTTGAAATCTCCCTCTCTTGGACAGTTTGCTTTATGTTTTTCCATCTCCTTTGTATCAATCTCAAAAATAGTGCACCAAAAGCAAACATTCTCACTATGTTGCTTATGCAAATGAAAAAAGAGGTCTTCAAAACTTTGAAATACTTCTGTACATAACTGACAAGAAGTCTTAAACTCGTGTGTTTTTTCGTGTTTTTCAACATTTTCTTGACTGTTAAATATTTTGTTACAAACACTACAAGAGTAGGCCATGGATAGTTTTGTAATTTCTGATGTCTGCTTCAGATTTTCTGATTTGATTTCTGTAGCTATATGTTTATCCTTCTGCTTTTTCTCCACTGGTTTTGCTGGCGATTTTGATTTTTCAGTGCGGTTGTTTCTGAGGGAACTGAGTTTCTCATTCTTTTTGGTAGATTCTTTCATCTGACTTTGCATTTTTCGGTCTGAATTATCTTTCACCTGACTTTGCATTTTTCGGTGTGAATTATCCACCTTTGATCCTTTGAAAAATAAAAAAAATAACCAATAAAATATTCTTTTTAACCATGTTGACAGAGGAAAATTAACATTCAAAGCATAGGCATTCATAATCAAAGATATGCATAGTACATAATTATTTTTAAATGAAATGGTGGCAGTATACAATTAAATTGTTTAATTGATAGCTGATGAAACAATGAGAATAGTCTTCTTCTGGATTCATAAAAAGTTCCTTATTACTACAAATCACTTTTTATTCACAATAATTTATATCACACAAGCACTTCCACTTTGCAAAAATTAATTCTGTGTATATTTGTATTTAAAAAAAACATTAAACAATGATCAATTCCTGAACATTTTTATCTGCAAATGAATACTCAAAAAATTTTTCCTGAAAACTAGATTTCGCAAAAATTTGATAAAAAAAAAGTTTTTGGATTTCCCTACAAGTGCGTTTTTTATGACCTAGTTTTCCTGTACACTCACGTTTCTTTGGTGGCACCCCCTCCTCCTTTGTTTTCTGGGCCCTTTTACTTCTAGTGGGTGAGTAGTAGTCCTCCTTCCATTTCGGAGCTTTAATTTTACGTCCATGTCGCCCAAACACAGCAGGAGGTTCTGGTACCTCTGCTGGAGGTCCAAAGTCATCTGAGATACAAAAATTACACATATTAATTTGAATTTATGAAGGGGGGGGCTAATTTTCGAAATTTTTTCTCGGCATAGAGACCCATGAATTCATGTCTACCACAACATTTAAAATGTCCAGAACTACTCAACAATTCGTCAACCATGAAATCAAGATTGCTTAAGTCATTTAAACAACTACCCATGATCATTTGTGTCTTAATTTCACATGTGTTTACCTTCAACCTCCTGCTTGATACGGATGTTTCCATAAACAGGATTTCCTTGTAATGACTGTGAGGCAGGTCTGGGTTTTTCTATTGCAGCAGAAGTACCTGTTAATTAAGAAAGGGCATTTTAGACTTGTTTTTTAAATGCTTAAATAATTATGCAGATTAAATTCAGTAGTTAAATAAAGCATAATTTATGCATGTATTTTAATTTAACCAAAAGAGAAATGCAAGAATATTAAAGGTGCATATACATGATATATATATAGACACAGATTTGAAGTTAATATTTTCTCAAATTTTCTGTATAATATCATGACTTATATATTGCAATAGCATTTCACACGAAAGTATATTCAAAAATTTATTTCATCTAAAAGTTATTGAAACTTCAAATTTTCGGACGGGTTTGATTGACACATCCTTGCACTTCCACAAATTTTAATTTTATTCTTAAAAAAAGAGGCAATCTTGTTGTGTATTAATGAAAAATATTTAAACTGTTTAAAAATAAGAGTTTGGCTATTAAAATGAGCCCAACCACCGGGCTGTCATCTGAAGTTTTGTACCCGCCTGCCTGAGAAACAGACCGGGCGCTCGGGCAGGCTGTAATTTCCAACCCTGATTTGCTATGTAGTGATTATGTAAAATCAAACCCAGCTGCAGTTACTGGCTACTGTGAGTAATAGCATTATTGTTGTTCTCAATTTTATCGGTTTATGTGACCTTTATATTAGAAACTGTAATTGTATAAATTAACAAAGAACAGTAACTTTTCTTTAACTTTTCTTTACAAAGAGGAGTAACTTCAGTCTATGTATACTATTTCTGTGTAACAGAAAAAAAGTACACACACCCCACTCTGTTAAAATATACATGTACATGTAGAATTAATGGTATGCAATGCATGTAAATTTTATATACATATACATAAACCAGTATTGAAATATATATTGAAATCATATACATAATTAATGATAATCATCAGGAAACAGGACAGGTTAAAAAAATTGGAAAGTGATAGTTTGACATAGTTTTTACAAGTTATTTAGGAAGGTCTCTAAATGTTGTGAAAAATTAAAAGTACACGTGTATCAGATTCATCATCAATGAAAAAAAATTGTTTATAATATAATATTTCCATTTCTAATTTTTCTCTCTGTGATAACTCTTTGAAAGTTAGCGGAGTTAATTTCTTGATAATTCTACCGGAATGTAAATTAGGCAGGTCAATAGGACAGGAGCTAAGGAGGCCTAGTATGCATGCAAATCTTGTGCGCATCTGTCTCTGAGTCTGATGCTAAGAAGGCCAAATATGCATGAAAATTTCGTGCGGCTGTCGTTGTGTTTGACGTCAGTGGGCGAGGATTACCGAAATTGGGATAGGAATCCTCGTGTAATTTAAATCTATGTCTGCATTTTTAATGTCTAAATCTACACTTTTATTTCACAATGAAATGGAAATATAAGGAATCACTGTCTAGTTAGCATAGTATGCCTGGGACATCAACAATAGTGGGAAACATGGGATAATTTATGAAGCCCGTTATGCAAATTATCCCATGTTTCCCACTATTGTTGATGTCCCTGGCATACTATACAAACTAGACAGTGATTCCTTAATTAACTACCTTCATAACAGAAGCTGGTGAATTTGTTTAACAAGGAAACACTGCTCTCCACAAACTGTTGTCCCATTGGTGTTCCCTCCAAGAAGGATTTAGAGGCCTCCAGCTTGTGGGCACCAAGAATAAGTACCTCATAATTGTTTTTCTGAAGGCGCTTACACTGAAACAAACAGAAACATTCTAACTCTAATGAATTTTTTCCTGTTCTAAAGAATATCACTTTTACACATAGTTTTTCCCCAATTGACCAATACAGTGAACATCTACAAGATCTAATGGTTTAGGCCATGGATATCAACAGGTGTACATGTAGCTCAGGTGGTAAAGCACCTGAAGTACATAATAATGTAGGGGTTTCAGGTTTTATTCTTCATCAGGCCATGCATTTTTCCTTTTTTGTAACATAATTTGGTGCCTTTGTCAACCATGGACTTTCTTGTGAAAGTCCTTCCAGAGGCAGTATGATCGAAATTGGGCTACCAATAAGAACTTGGGTATGATGACAATTTAATGACGAAGGGATCTAATGGTTTGGACAATGGACATCAACCTTGGTAGGTCAGTTTATAGAGCACCTGTGAGGGATGCAGGGGCCCAGGGTTCCTCATTCAACAATACCTCAATAAGCTTTTTCACTTACTAAATCTCCACAGAAAAGAATCACTTTATCTATTGCCCTGTTACAGAGCATAATTCAAATTCAACTACAAGAATTCACACATGATATATAGTTTAAACTGTATTCTCATGGCCATGCAGCTATATGTGGTGCATAGATTTACTTCACATTATATCATACTAGTATCTAGTGATATATGTACCAAAGACTTGGCTTCAATAATCAGCTGGTTATCCATCTTTGAATAATTGCATCTCCTCTCACTTTTCAGTGTTACTCCTAAAAAAAATTGAAATTCAACATTATTTTAGGAACAGAATGAAAAATATAATTTCTGAAGTGAATATACATTTATTATACTTCATATAAGAGTGTACTGTAAACTTCCTCAACCCTCTACACACTAAAACAGAGACTGAGTTCTTTATTAATTTGTTAAACTTTTTCAGTGTGCTTGTAAAATTTGAAAGTGTGTCATGTACATTTTTTGAAAAAAGTTATCAAATATTAATGTTTAAAATTATTACATAAAAAGTTTGAATGACAGCACTGAAAAAGCATATACAGTGTAGTTAGTTACTGCTGTCTGCACAGACACCAAGCCCAAGGGTGTAACAGTTGGAACAAATCAAGTGTACCATTTACAGCAACGAAGTAAAAAAAAATCTTAATTTTATTCCATAACATAGTAAAATATATAATAAAAATGGAGTATTGAATATTTTGAAACATGAATAGAAGATATTTAGGGGTAAAATACATGGAAAATTAATCAAAATAATACAAAACGACCTTACTCGAGCAAACCGGAAGCCCGTGAATTAGTCATCCTTGTTAACTCGTACTTCAAATCTTCGAAATACCGTCTTGTGTACACGAGAGGTCTAGCTAGTCTGATTTTGACAGTTTTGTAAGCATTATTTAATTAAGCAAATATTTACAGTATATTCTTATTCTAATTCATGCAGTGAATATATTTGTAAGATATATTGGGGGGGGGGGCTGTCAATTAGTCATATAAAGAATTTTTGTTTAGGATCAAAGTTCTTTTCTTTTTTGACTTTGAATGATATTTCCATTTATCAACCTTTCTACACCGAAATTCGAAGGAAAATTCCTATAATATTAAATAATACCGAAAATTTGTACTGTTAAATTCGTACACATTTTATTCTTGACAGTAAACTAAGTTGCGTGAGTTTATTTATAATGTGAATTGTTTATGGTGTACACAATACAATGTATATCCTTGCACATGATATGTATATAGTTTTTGTATTCACTGCTGACATCACGCACAATTTAAAGAATGGGGGGGGGGGGGGTTACATGTATATATGTCTCCACTTATATTTCCTTACATAAATTTTGCCATTGAAAATGTTCCTTGAAAGGCCTGTTGACCTCCCCACTTCTCTGTTGGAGCACAGTAAAAAGGACAATGTAGTGGTGTAAAAAAAAAATAGTGGAAGAGGTTCGATCTTAGACGCACCCCTTCCACATATGCACACAACACATCATTGCTCGTAGAGCAATAGCCGGCTTTCGTTACGGTGACGGTGTTCAACCGGAAATGCTGCTTCATCACCGCTTTTATACTAGTAATCAAATTTACGAGTTAGAATATAGTACGTTTGCGCAATCGCCTTTGAGGCAATACAAACACTAAATTAAACTTTCAAAGTTATCTGAAATTGTCAAAAAATAATTATAATAATATACTTTCTGCCTTCTTCTTCATTTTATTTTTTGTTTAAAACATCCGAAAGGTTTTCATCAGGTATCCTGTCAGCGTCATATTCTATAGATAAAGCTTGTACTATCAGGCTAACACAAATGGAACTTTTAAATTGGTCTCTGTTCATTAGCCTGCAATTGATCCCGGTTCTCTGTACTTCTGAGTACTTTGATTTTTCCTAGACTGCCCCCCCCCAAAAAAAACAACACACTTTCAAAAATGATGATATCATGCTACGTCCCTGGACTTAGTAACAGAATAATATATTTTACAATAACCTTGCTCCTTTTTATAGATAGTGAACGAAAGGGTGTTTTTTTCTAGCTAGGCTTGAAGAAATACTTAATATTAATACCTTTGCATATTTAGACAATATGTTTAGAAAATTGCTTTTTAAAAGCTAAAGAACATGAGAGGAAGGAAACCATTTCCCGGAAACATTCGTTCGAGGTTTATACTGATTCTCATTACAATTTTTTTCAGTCTTACATCAGACTTTTTGGTCCATTGTAAAATTATATAAATGATAAATCAGTTAAAGGAAAATCATAAAAAAGCGTACTTGAAATTTTTTCTGTGATAAAATTGAATATATACAAGTGCATCCTACATATGACTAAACCTACTACATGTAAGTATATACTTTTTAGGTGTACTGAGAGAGAGAGAGAGAGAGAGAGAGAGAGAGAGAGAGAGAGAGAGAGAGAGAGAGAGAGAGAGAGAGAGATTAACCTGTTTAATTGCCAGCGCTTGTATCAGATGGCTTAATGCAGTACAGGACACGGTTTCATTATTCTAGACAAGGAAGGAAAATTCGAAACACAGAACTTTTTTTTCCAAACGGAAATCAGTTTCTGCTCTCGGCCAACATGGAACAAATACTTGTACTGGAAATTAATTATTATATATTGAACCTATAAACATCATTTTTTTTTTGTCCATTATAATGGGAAAAAATCTTCCTGTTTAATTGTAACAGATGGGTTGGCCAGAAACTTGAGAAAGACGAATGGCCGGACAAATAGTTATAATTAAAAGGACAATTTATTATATTCACGTGGCTATACACATGTACATATATATGCGATATATACGTATGGGCCATACGGTTTCCAAATTAATTTGTTGATGGGAAATATGATTCTCTAGTAAAGGGTACATTTCATATTCTGAGAGATAATTTAAATTTAATTGAATTTTACATGAAATAATTATTTATTTTGCGTTTATCCCCGATGGTATATACATATTGAATAAATGTATTACACTGCAAATATAATTTATAAAGAAATGCCCAACAAGCATCAACATGGATAATTGGGAAGGGTCCTCTCAACAAAAGCATTTGTATGTGACGTAAAAATAAAGTCTTCTTTGTAGAAAAGAGGTAAAAAAAGCATCAAACGAGAAACTTTAATAGCAAAATCGCTCCAATGCTAAAGAGTCATCTATTCGTATTACTTTATTGATATATTTAACTCAAATTTTGTTTTCATTAGAAAAAAGAAAGGCTGCTCGTGATACTGATTTTTATAAAAGCAATGGACGCAGAAGCTCAGCGGGTGTGAGTTGGGTTTAGGGGTTTAATACAAACTCCTTCGAGAAATATTTATCTGCATGGTTGAATGGTGAAGTACAAACTCGAAAAATCTTTGTTTTGCATAAACTTGATGATGGCAGCTTTGTTTCAATTAATTAAAGAGGCGTCTACCTAGTCAGATAAGATTTTATTGATATTAAATGAAATTGAACTGTCTGTTCCTATTATCAACACATCAGTCTGGCGTTAGAACACCCACGATATTTTGCATATGTAGCTTTAGAAAGCCTGTCAAAAATAGAAGAAAAAAAAAAAATCAAGTTGTGTGTCCATTTTTCGGTACTAAGGGGTGTTAAGAAAGTTCGTTCCATGATGAAATATTTTCAAAAATTTCAAAATATTGCTTAACCAAAGCGATAGATTTTCAAGTCTGACAAAATCACAAGAGTGTGCTTTAGATTAATAGCAATTCATTTCTAGCAGGAAATTATAGGATTTTTCTTCCATATGAAAATATATGCAACATCTTTAAAGCACCAGAATGATAAACATGCTGGTCATTTAATGTGGATAAATTACTTTTGTTTAATGCATCAGACAAGCTGATGAACTTATGTATAAGAACGAAAGATCACTTTTCAAAAGAATTGGTTTGTCATATTTTCCCAGATTTGATAATTTTTGCATAGTATTTGAAAGGATGTTTTGACCTGTGTGCTTAATATGTCACAAATATGCGTCATTTTAGAAGATAATTTAATACAATTTTTATATAATAGCATTGGAATTTATCACAAACTGTAAATATCTTCTCATATTTCTTTTGGAAATACAAACTTTCTTAACACCCTTTAGAAATCAATAAAGTATCATCACTTTAATGTGATTTATTATTTTAATGTAAGTTCTTGCGGAAATACGATGCTTTGGTTTTGAATGTTTTCCAGAAATTCTAGAAATTTTAGAAATAATTTATACAATTTTTATATAAACATCAATTTCCAAATGTACAGAAATATTTTAATACATCTACCCGTTTCCCTTTGGAATATATGCAATGTATATCTTGATAGTCTACAATGAACAAACCGATCCCAGTTTCGTCTGCTATGTTATGTAACTGTGTAATACCAGTATTTCTTTGATAGTGAACAATGGTTGTAAATATCAAATATGAGAAACTTATGAATCTAAATAGAAATCTGAGCAATTTTTACAGCCCCAGCATATATATGTATAATTATAATTATTCACTACCTCTTATGGTATTCATCTGCCAATATTTTTGAAAATTGATTTCAAAAGTCATTTTTGAAGAAAAGAAACAGAAAACACGTTCATCCTGTCACAACAGCAATGGAATCAGTGCAAGATCCAGCAGGACTGAACAATGTGAGAATTCATTCATTATATAGCTTTAACTCTATCGAGGGTTTCAAGTCGGCCCTCCAATAGCTGGTCGATATCACTATTTTGATCTGCAGTATATCCATATAGATATCGATACAGGAAATAAAAAGGACAGTCGATTAAAGAGAAAAACTCGAAACATTCGCTTGAACTCAAAATAAAAGAAACCACAGAATTTGGCACGTCTGTTTCATATTTGGATATTTTACTAGAAAAAATTAAAGACGTTAATGCATGAAATCTCAGTTAAATCGAAACGCTCTACGTACTGACAATTTACTAAAACAAGACCAGGAATTGACAATTTAGGTGATGATACAAGGCTATCTTGTTTAACGCAAACATTTCGTAAGTTCTATGTCGATGCATGCAATGGCTTTTGCAGCAAATACAATCTATCTTTACGTCAATATTGACTGGGGGGTTTCCATGTAAATTGCATGGCCATTATTTTCAGACCAAATTGGATTTTCCCATTGGCTTGATCATGACGAGGATCTAACGGCGAGGATGCTTACTCTTCAAGAGATACCTGTGCTTACCTGGCCTTACCTTTGGTTGTTCCTCAAGGTTTTTGCATTGTTTCAATGGTCAACTTTTGAGTTTGCTTACTGTTCCTTATATTTATATTTTATCAAAGTGGAACGAAATACAAATTGCATAAGTTATGACGTCATATGGGAATCTTAATTCTTTTCAACATTATAAAATTATTCTCTGGTATAAACAGAAAGATTTCAAAATCATGCAGTTCCCATTCAGAAATGACGCTGTTTACCACATATACCGGTAATCCTTTTTATTTTAGCGATTTTTTGTTGTGTGATAACTATCTGCTCTCAAAAAATCATTCTCGTGTATGTTATTATTGAAGATTCCATAGAGCAATGATCGAAACTCTGAACAATTTTCTCGCATATGAATACTAGCTACATAAAAATTTAGTAGCCTAAACTGACTACTGTACGCACTCGTATCTTATGTTTTTATGAATTAAATAATGTTTTAACTCCAAAAATGTTTTAAAGTTAAATATGATACATACTTTTGAGATTTTCAACAATTTTACATTCTAATTGTAACCAGTGGAAATATTAACAAATCAATATTGATCGATAAAGTCATTAAGTTCAAAAAGTTTTGTTTTGAGAGAGAAATGCATCGGGAAAATGTGAGCATTACTAATTACATTTCCTATTCCTAATAAATTTTAATTTTTGGAGTGAACTGGGAAATCTTTCGCGCGTAAGACAGCAATTACTATCCATCAACCGTTTGCAAATTTATATATCGAAAATAATTGTGCTTCTAAAACGGATGTTTAATGTATTTGAATTGAAGTTCAAGAAACCATCTGATAAAAAACAATTTACATCCACGCTTCTCAAAATTCATCAACAAATTAACCACCCTTTTAAAAAAAAAAAATCTAAAAGAATCTGTAGTTATCAAATTAAGTTCACCAAAAATTCAATTCTCCTTCAAAATCAAAATTAAGCGCTTTTGCATTCCCACTCGATACTCCTATAAAAATAAAGTAACACGTCACTGATTGGGACCCACGCTTCTTGATGCACTTTCCTAGATATGATTAACATACTCCCCCGCATTGATTTTCAAATTATATTGTCAATGCGGTGTTCCTATCTCTCAGAGACAGGAATTTTTTTTTGATATGCCTTTCCGGAGGCCACAAACATAAAACGTTTATTAATATGATGAGTACATGTTTCGAGATAATTGCTGTTTATTTTCAAAACAAGCAATGATTGTTCCCTATTGAAGACTGTTTATCACTTGGATGAAGTACACATTTGAAAAAAAAGTTTTTATTTTCAAAATAAGCAATGTTTGTTTCCTATTGATGACTTTTTATCACATGGACAAAGTACACATTTGAAAAAAAGAGTTGTGAATGAATTTCAAAAACAGTATACTATATATATAGACATATTTGCAATTTTTTTCTTCTGTAGATTCTTGCTACATTATTGCCCCTTGATACATTATATTTTATTTCCAAACTCTTACATGAAATATATGGAGATAACGAATAGTATTCAATCTCAAAAGTCCATAAAACAATACAAAATAGGAGCAGAGCAAACATGGCGGACCTCCAAAACATCAGAAATGAAAAATCTTAATATAATGTTAAGTGATCGAAAAAAAAGTTAAGTGATCGAAAAAAATATACCTACAAACAGTAAACATGATGTACAAGTCTGTGGAAAATAAACAAATCATGGTAACAAAACATTCACGAGATGTAACAAGGTGCCAAGGAGAAGTAAGTATCTCATGTTTACGGGGTCACAAGCCGCGTGAGCTCTAAGTATTAATGAGATAGACGGGGAATTCCTTGTTCAAATTTACTAGTATAAAAACGAATCTGTGATAGGTTATATTTGCTAATAAGGTCAATATAAAGACCAAGGAAGGTTAATTACATGTAATCCCCGTAAAATTAACTGTCAGTTGCCTGGTTGGTTTAAAACTTGATATCGTCCTGAGATCATACTCATGATTATGGAATGAGTTTGCAGTTATATTATAAACTCCATATGAAGGTGATAGCGGAAAATATTACTTTAATTATTTGAACAAGGATAATTGTCGATGGAAAATATATACAGTTTACTTGGACCTTATCGGCTATAGTCAGTAAACAGTCATCCAAAAATGAAACAGATAGATGGACAGACAATGCTAAATATGTGTCTTGAGGGTTTTTCGTTCAATGGAGTATATTGGGTCAACATACATGTATGCATGGATGGAAGTGCAAGTACGAGAATTGAGTCAAATGTTATGTCACAACTGCAATTTATAAAAATTTAAGTTTTCAATAAAATTTTACACACTAATACCTCTAACTATTTTACTTTTGACCAAAAAATTCATTCAAATATATTTACATTTGCAAATGTTTTCCTTTATATAACACTACTGAAAGCAAGCGTATTTATAACTGTATAAAATAAATACAGGTACGGGGTCAAGAGGTCATAGATGTACGTATGGATAAACATTCGACGCAATTTCTCATTGACGTCATAAAGGGTCGACGCGCGCTCAGTGGATTACATACATGCCGTTTGGTTTGAAAAATAATGCATTTCACATGTTAAAAGTCACAATCAGGCAAATTTTTAAGTATGAGTAAGTCACAAATGTAAATATAAGTAATAAGATATCATTTTTTGAGTTTTATTGGGATGTAAAACGGGTTGGCACATAATCAAATCTTCCATAAAAGCCCTTCGGGCTTTATGGGATTTGATCACGTGACCAACCCGTTTTACATCCCAATAAAACTCAAAAAATGATACATTATTTCTTAAATATAGGAGATGTTTTATAAAATTTAACAATAAACACCTCTTTAAGTTATCGCGGCACAACAAGAGTTATTAAGTTTTTCTTTAACTTAATATATGCTTCTCCATTTAAGAAGTGAATAAATTTGCAAGCAGTAAAGATAGCGACTTGATAGAGTTGTACCAGGCAATGTATCTTTATTTATAAAAAACAATGTTGAGATAACGAACCGTATTCGTGCTCAAAAGTCCATTTAACATTACAAAATAGAATAAAACACGTCCTCCAAAACATCAGAGAAGGGATCAATTGCCATTGAAGAGTGAGCATATATAATTTTGGTCACGCCCACTGTGTGCTCCTTTTCATGCTGGGGAAATAACAGAAAAATCCGTGGATAATTTACTCAGTGTGTAAATAATGGCCTTATAATCAGTATGAAAAAATCAGTCAGCATTTGACAAAATGAACTTTCGAAATGATTACTTTAAACGAGACTGTTAATATTCTTGCTTCATCAACTTGTTTGTCAATAACTTACGTCGTTTTAGAAATTGTTCATACCTAGAACATGCTATTGATATCGAATCAACTGAGAGATTTATCTTTGTATGCAGGCGACAAAGTTATATTGCTGCAATAATACATGTATAAGTAAGTTATTTTGAAGACTGGAAAGTTAAAGTCATCATGTTTATCATGTTGTTTGATAATCATTTACGTCTTTTCTAGTAAAATATCCAAATATAAAACAGACTCTGTGGTAACTTTTATTTTAAGCTCACCGGGATATATCGTGTCGACAAAAGAATGAAAATAACTATTTTTAATTAACAATACGTCGTCGATTTATCTAAATGTCGAGTTGAAGACTACAGCAAGTGTTTTCTTTTTTTCAAGCAAAAGATTTTCAACAAATTCTGCTTCATATGAATAAAAAATAAGTCTGATTATAATGGGGCGCAATTGGTACCCAAGCGAATTCCAAAAGATTGATTGTTGGAAGACCTGGTCCTCAAAAACCACAAACATTTGTAGATGAATTTAAATGTCAATCAGAAACTCAAGCATCTTTTTAATACCCAGTATAAACTTCAGATTACTTGTGTGTACAATAAGAATGTTTTTAACAAAGTAATTTTGCAAATGACCACTGACAAGATATTAAGTAAATTTACGAGTTCCATTTTTATTGAAAAAGCAGCAGCTGCTGTTAATTATGTCAGAAAGCCTGACTTTAATTTATCGTTGAGGAATAGTTGTATATAAAGTTGAAAAGTCGTAAGTTTTTATTTTCTTGATTTTGGTAAAAAAAAAATCAAATGTTCCAAAGGTTACTTGGAGTTTTTATGTTTCCAATCTGATTTACACCACTTCTCGAATAAATTGTTGAACAGTACCCTTGCTAGGTTCTCCTTCACTACCATAAGATTTTTTTGTCCCCCGCTGTCGCGAAAGCAAGGGGGACATTAAATCTCATTCGTCTGTCCGTCTGTCAGTCCGTCACAAAAACTTCAACCTTGCCAATAACTTTTGATTAAGTGGAGCTATGACTTTCATATTTCACATGTGTATTCCTTGTGTTAAGACCTTTTTTTAGAGTGAACAATGGACCGTTTGACCTTGACTTTTACTTTTACTTTGGCCATAACTTCTGAATGATAGATAATAGGACTTTCATATTTCACATATATATTCTTTGTGACAAGACCTTTTATCGTAGTTATGAAAAATTTTTAACCTTGACCATAACTTTTGAAGGGTAAAGGCTAGGGCTTTCATACTTCATATATGTAATTCTTTTGAGAAGACCTTTCATTGGATACCAAGAACTTTAACCCAACCCTTTGACATTTACTTTGGAGTTCAGTGATGATTTTTTAACTAAATCTCACCCACAAAGACACCGAAAGCGGGGGGCCACAATTCCTTGAATTTGCTTGTTAAATTAGAAATTAGTTAGAAATTAGTATACAGTAGATGCAACTCACCTTGACTCACAGGATTGTTAAAAGTATTAAAGACAACACGAACATGTAGAAAAGTTGAAGTCCAATTATACTTTTTTGCTAAAAAGAACTTAATATCTATATTTATTTAAATGCCCAATAAGAAGATAATGCACAGTTCAAATCAAAATATCCCAGGGTAAAATTAGATGATAAAAGTTTTACAAATAGGAATATATAGGGAAAATCTTTAAAAATCTTCTTTATGAGAAGGCAGAGTTCTTGAAATCTTTTTTTCGCTGTCAGTCATTTGGACCGACTGCCATGTGAAGTTTGTCAGAGTTATATTATAAAGTCCAAAATAAATTCAATAAAAACATGAAAAAAAATTGTATTTAAATTTTATTATCAATAAACACCGCGTCTGTATGAACACGGTACACTTCTTACCCTAGCACCGTCAAGAAACTTGTTTTAACAGTTAACCAATAGTTTGGCGCAAGTAAGAATAATCTGTGTCTAAACACGTCCTCATAACAGTTATTTCGCAATGTAGCAAATAGTACAGAATTGCTCCGAAATGAATTTGAAGTATAGGAAAGGATATGCACTGGAAATAACTTCAAAATTAATTACAACAAACCTATTTTTTAGGTCGCATATGTCTTTAAACCTAAATTATGATAAAAATAAAGACGATAATTCAATAAAATTTTACACACTTACTTTTTACACGCCATGTTTGCATTCGAAACTCTCTGGAATCTTCAAAATGAACTGAGTTCAAATATATGTTTATTTTGCAATAGTGAAAATACGTTTTCCTATTATTATAACACTACTGACAATTATCATTTTAACGTATTGTCTAAATTTGCACATGTATTAATATATAAGCCATTACAACATGCATAACGATCGTTTATTATAATTTGTATAAATTTATTCGAATTTTCGCAAGTTCTCTGTCAACACCGTCCGGTCATTTGGATGACACAGAACGGAAAGTAATCGGTCCTTGGTTGTTTCTATCGGTTTTGCCGACGGACCATAAAGATTTCAAGCTCTGGAAGGTTACAATGTATGGGACAGTGGTTAGGTTTGAAAAACAAGTAAGGAGTTAATCCTTACGTTAAAAGTGGCAATCAGGAGACCGTTTAAAGTATTAGCAAAAAGATCACAAATGTAAATGGCTCTAAGTGCCGAGTATAGGAATAAAATTTGCATTTTTGGTGGCGTCTCCATATGAGTGAAAAATTTTGGAGAGGGACGTTAAACAACAGACAAACAAAAAACTACTTGCCAATAGATGCTGCTAAATTTTATAAAGCACTCGCTGGGCCTTCTGAGCAGTGAAAGATTTTTTAAATGCCAACACAGACAAGGGACCTTCTATTTCTCTCATATAAAAAAATACAGGTACGGGAACCCATGATGTTAGAAGCAATATTGCTTTATGTGTGTCTATGGATAAACATTCCAACCACTGCGCCACACGGGTGTCTCATTGACGTCATAAAGGGTCGACGCGCGCTTAACAGTGGATTTACATACATGCCGTTTTTTTTGAAAAAAATTATTTTATAGCATTTTTATGAATTAAAAGTACTAATTTATTTAATTTTATACGTATAAATCAAAAATCACAAAAGTAAAAATAAAACAATTGTTGAAATCATGCCAATTTTGCTTTCGAATTAACATTGATTATAGTATGGGGATTACTTGTAACGTCAATCACGCAACAATTTTCCATAAAGTTTCCGGATGCTTTATGTCAGATATAAATCCAAATATTGCCATGGATTTTACAGCTTACCGTTTTCCATCCGCATAATTTGAACCAGAAAAATGATACATTATTTTTTAAATATAGGAGATGTTTTATAAAATTTAACAATAAACACTCTTTAAGTTATCGCGGCACAACAAGAGTTATTAAGTTTTTCTTTAACTTAATATATGCTTTGTCCATTTTGAAAAGTGAATAAATTTGCAAGCAGTAAAGATAACGCTTTATTGATAGAGTTGTACCAGGCAATGTATATCTTTATTTATAAAAAAATTAATGTTTTTAAAGCTGAAATAATGTGTTTCAGTATTCGTGCTCAAAAGTCCATTTAACATTACAAAATAGGATCGGGGAAAACACGGACCTCCAAAACATCAGAGAAGGGATCAGGTGCCATTGAAGAGTGAGCATCCTCTGCTGACTGGTCACGCCCACTGTGTGCTCCTTTTCATGCTGGGGAAATAACAGAAAAATCCGTGGATAATTTACTCAGTGTGTAAATAATGGCCTTACAATCAGTATGAAAAAATCAGTCAGCATTTGACAAAATGAACTTTCGAAATGATTACTATAAACGAGACTGTTAATATTCTTGCTTCATCAACTTGTTTGTCAATAACTTACGTCGTTTTAGAAATTGTTCATACGTAGAACATGCTATTCCGTATCGAATCAACTGAGAGATTTATCTTTGTATGCAGGCGACAAAGTTATATTGCTGCAGTAATACATGTATAAGTAAGTTATTTTGAAGACTGGAAAGTTAAAGTCATCATGTTTATCATGTTGTTTGATAATCATTTACGTCTTTTCTAGTAAAATATCCAAATATAAAACAGACTCTGTGGTAACTTTTATTTTAAGCGCACCGGGATATATCGTGTCGACAAAAGAATGAAAATAACTATTTTTAATTAACAATACGTCGTCGATTTATCTAAATGTCGAGTTGAAGACTACAGCAAGTGTTTTCTTTTTTTCAAGCAAAAGATTTTCAACAAATTCTGCTTCATATGAATAAAAAATAAGTATGATTATAATGGGGCGCAATTGGTACCCAAGCGAATTCCAAAAGATTGATTTTTGGAAGACCTGGTCATCAAAAACCACATACATTTGTAGATAAATTTAAATGTCAATCAGAAACTCAAGCATCTTTTTAATACCCAGTATCAACTTCAGATTACTTGTGTGTACAATAAGAATGTTTTTAACAAAGTAATTTTGCAAATGACCACTGACAAGATATTAAGTAAATTTACGAGTTCCATTTTTATTGAAAAAGCAGCTGTTAATTATGTCAGAAAGCCTGACTTTAATTTATCGTTGAGGAATAGTTGTATATAAAGTTGAAAAGTCGTAAGTTTTTATTTTCTTGATTTTGGTAAAAAAAAAATCAAATGTTCCAAAGGTTACTCGGAGTTTTTATTGATCCAATCTGATTTACACCACTTCTCGAATAAATTGTTGAACAGTACCCTTGAAGGTTCTCCTTCACTACCATAAGATTTTTTTGTCCCCCGCTGTCGCGAAAGCAAGGGGACATTAAATCTCATTCGTCTGTCCGTCAGTCTGTCCGTCTGTCAGTCCGTCACAAAAACTTTAACCTTGCCTATAACTTTTGATTTAGTGGAGCTATGACTTTCATATTTCACATGTGTATTCCTTGTGTTAAGACCTTTTTTTGGGTACCACCGAATTTGACCGTTTGACCTTGACTTTTGCTTTTACTTTGGCCATAACTTCTGAATGGTAGATAATAGGACTTTCATATTTCACATATATATTCTTTGTGACAAGACCTTTTATCGTAGTTATGAAAAATTTTTAACCTTGACCATAACTTTTGAAGGGTAAAGGCTAGGGCTTTCATACTTCATATATGTAATTCTTTTGAGAGGACCTTTCATCGGATACCAAGAACTTTAACCCAACCCTTTGACATTTAATTTGGAGTTCAGTGATGATTTTTTAACTAAATGACATGATAGGGTGTTCATATTACACACAAAATGTCATAAAAAAAAATGACATCTCACCCACAAAGACACCGAAAGCGGGGGGCCACAATTCCTTGAATTTGCTTGTTAAATTAGAAATTAGTTAGAAATTAGTATACAGTAGATGCAACTCACCTTGACTCACAGGATTGTTAAAAGTATTAAAGACTGAACACGAACATGTAGAAAAGTTGAAGTCCAATTATACTTTTTTGCTGAAAAAGAACTTAATATCTATATTTATTTAGCATGCCCAACTTAAGACAGATAATGCACAGTTCAAATCAAAATATCCCAGGGTAGGGTGGGGCCACATTAGATGATAAAAGTTTTACAAATAGGAATATATAGGGAAAATCTTTAAAAATCTTCTTTATGAGAAGGTCGCCCGTATAATGTATGGGACAGTGGTTAGGGGGTCAAACATATATTTAATGATGTCGCGAAGTAAGGAGTTAATCCTTACGTCGCGGGTTATATATTAATCCCACTGTGGCATGAGGAGACCGTATAAACCGAGGTATTAGCACGGAAAAGATCCCAGAGTCCCAGCTCAATGGCTCTAAGTGCCGAGTATAGGACAAAATTTGCAGCTCTCCATCGGCAAGTGATGGCGTCTCCATATGAGTGAAAAATTTTGGAGATAATTGACGTTAAACAACAGACAAACAAAAAACTACTTGCCAATGGAGGCTGCTAAATTTTATGCTCTAGCAACTGAGTATCTGGCACTCGCTTGACCTTCTGAGCAGTGAAAGATTTTTTAAATGCCAACACAGACAAGGGACCTCGATCTATACGGTCTCATATGGAAAAAAATCTTTCTTAACGCCCTGCAAGTGGACTCGAACCCATGATGTTAGAGCCAATATTGCTTTATCTGTGTGTCTAGCGAAAACGCTCCAACCACTGCGCCACACGGGTGTCTAACTGGCGGTGTAAAGGGTAGTTCTTAGTTTAACAGATGAATATTAATCTCATCCAGGTTTTTTTTCATTTTTTTTAAATAAAATTATTTTATAGTTATTTTTATGAATTAAATACTAATTTATTTAATTACGCATTATACGTGTAAATCAAAAATACCCTAAAAGTAAAAACAAAACAATTGTTGAAATCATGCCAATTTTGCTTTCGAATTAACATTGATTATAGTATGGGGATTACTTGTCTCGTCAATCACGAAACAACAATTTTCCATTGTTTCCGGATGCAATCTGTCAGATATAAATCCAAATATTGCCATGGATTTTACAGCTTACCAGTTTTCCTTCCGCATAATTTGAACCAGATTATAGCTTAACGTGAGCGTAGAGGTGGGTATTTTTTCCACATCTGCAGTTGCATTTCCATCAAATGTCAAGCCATAGTAATTGAATAAGACGAAATCCTACTGGAAATGTACAGTTACCAGTTAAGTTTGTGCATTTCTTTGAGTTATTTAAGGAACAAGTATAATAAACACAAGAAAAATGGATTCCATTGTCATTAGAAAGTCTGTATAAAGAATTCAGATTGATTGTGACCTTTCTCTGTGGTAAAAATGTCATTCACAACACAAGGGAAAGCAGATTTATTTATTAAGATATAAAATATATTGATAAAAATTACATGACTATATTATGTCAATTTATGCAATTGCAAGCTACACCGTATTAATAAAAATATAGGTCATAATTGATTCTATTTGTGCTCTATGAACAGTACTTCGTACTTCTACCACTAGAGACAACTGCTTTGACTCTCCAAGGCACCACATATTTGGTAACTCATCATAGTATGAATTTCATAGTCGAGTTTAGTATCTACGTGTATTTTATGAATTTTACTTTCCCTATGTAACAGATAATGACATTCAAATACAAACAAGAAATGCAATATGGGTTTACAAAACGCTTGATTTCATTTCTCATTACATCTAATAGAATTTTTTTCATACAAAATTGATAAAATTTTGAACCCAATAATTAACCCGGTTTTATAGATGGAAAGTTATTGTTACGTTATACTCGAGGGAACATATCATCGTTCATTTGTGGTATCATTTGGACTCGAATTTCATATCACTAAAACAAAAGTCGAGTGCATTTTTTGTTAATTTGTTCTATTTTATTACGATACGTCTGACATTTAATTTGCTAGTTGAAATCTTTCATACGTGCGAAGACAGCAACTCTCATAGATTCCAGAAAAGCTCATGGATAAAGAGAATAGATAAGATTTTTTTAATTTGCTTAAAATGTCTTAATAAACATAAGATATTATAGAGTTTTGTGATATTCTGTTTATTTTGGTTCATCCTCCCTGTTTCCCCCAAATAATAGCTGTAAATCCCTCCCGCGTTCTCAAAAAAAAAAAAAAAAAAAAAAAAAAAAAGATTGACTTGTAAAATTATCGGTATTTGGTATGATCTGAAAGACGTTATGCAAGATTTCTCTTGTTTCAATGCCCTTTTATTTCAATGATATATATGGAGATAAGGAACAGTATTCAATCTCAAAAGTCCATAAAACAATACAAAATGTGATAAAATGTGGTAAAAAAAGCATCCAGTACATAAAAAATATTAGCACACATACAAAATTATGAAAAATGATTGATCATTTTGCAAAAAAAAACAAAACAAAAAAAAACCCGAAACCTTAAACTGTTAAAACATAACAAACCACGTTATACAAGTAGTATACAAAGATATTTAAAGATTTCATACGGACAGCCGTGTTATTTCCCTTAAAAGAGCAATTAAGAAGCAAAAAACCAATCGTGAACGATGCTTCAAAATCCATCGGGTATTTTTTCCCCTATAATTGTTGATCGCGTTATTGCTTTTATGTAGAATATTTTTCCCATATGGGAATGGTCGTATAAAAATTGTTAAATTATAACTTTAGATTAGCTTATTTATTTTCTATGTAAAAACACTTTTTTTTTTACAGGTTTCTGATATGGCGTTGGAGTACAATCGACCCAACACTTGTTTAGTACAATATAACACCATATATTAACCCCCTCCCCCCAACAAAGTATTAACAATACATATATATTACACAATATTTCCGAACCAAGACTTCAACAATGCATGTAAGACTTCAACAACAAGACTTCTAATGAATACTAGTATATAATATGCAATTTCGAGGTAAAAGCCTACATATAGAGTCTTTTATTACAAAACTTATTGATAAAAGTTCGATTTTTGAATACAGTAAGATAAAAGCCACTATACATGTACCTAAAACATATCTTGACATTCTTGAAGGGAGAAATACTGCAATTATGATGAATAAAAAAAATAATAATTTTGTTTTATGTGAAAAATTTTTGTTTGTAAGAAAAACAAACAAGTTCATAAATTTTGAAAATAAGACTCAAAGATATAAAAAGAGTATTAAACAAAAATATCACTCCAAAATCTCAAGAAAAATGGGAGTAATTGATGCAAATTGAAATTACATGGAAAAGAATTTGGGGCTCAATTCATGAAGTTAGATTAAAACTAAAGATTTAGGAATTTCAGTGGAAATGTTTGCATAACATTTTATACACTGAAGAAAAATTAAGCAAAATGGGTTTATCAAATGGTACATGCTTTTTCTGTAAATCAAATATTGAGAGTCAGAAACATTTATTTTACGAATGTAAACATGTCAAACCACATAAATTAAAAGTGGTACAAAATATATAATGTTAAAAATACCTGTGTATTGAATCCAATCAGATTTGATGTATGTATTGTTTTAATGGAATCGCCGGAGAACCCAAAAATGATCGAATCTGTATTAACACCTTGATTTATATATACAAATGGTCAATATGAAAAACAAGAAACAGCATTGAGTATGAAAATAAAAATATTACTACTTCAATACTCTTGAAAGAATTCAAGAAAGAAATGAAATTAATTTTTCAACTTTTAAGAAATGAAAAGAGCAACTTCAATAGAGATTTAAAATTAACATAAGATATGCTAACAGACATTGATTGACTGTTACCTGTTTTCCTTACTACAAATTTAAATAATATACGTGATCTTTCCACAGTTATAAATTATACTGTAACATTCTCACCAAAATTGATTCCATATCTATATATACATATATATTAATTGATTTATATGCAATACAACTTAAATGATGTACATGTTCATTGTATTAGATGTATAATGATATGTGACTTTGTAAAAAATTTAAAGAATAAAAAATAAAGCACCCTTCGTGGTGCTATAGGGCTTATCATTATGTATTGTTATAGAGGGATCCTAGTCAGGGCCCCATCCCTCTGGTAGCTGCCCTACATATTACCAGTTCATTGTTATAAGTCTTGGAAATAAATGTTGAAAAAAAGACTTCAACAATCAAAAAAGTATTATAGTCTGCTTGGTTTGCATAAAACAGGTATGTCTGTCTAGACACAGCAATGTCTTGCTGGCAAATATTACTTTTATTTTCTTCAGTATTTATAGTGGCATAATAAGTATATCTTTTAACATACACTGTAAACTTACTTAAATTATTCACAGGCAAGATATTTCCCCGAGTTTCACGACCTTCGTTTACTCGCGAATATTTCTAGTCGCAAACCAATAATTCAAAAATATATTTGATGTAAACTGTTGCTTCGGTCGCGGAAATTGGTAGTCGTGGATAAACTCGATTAATAAATGTCACGAATTGTAATTGGTTTACAGTAGTATAAGGTTTAAATTAACAAAAACCAACAACATGGTCTGATGGTAACATCATCAAACAACCAAAAAAAGGAGATCTCACTAATTGTAGCAACTGGAGAAACATAACTTTTCTGTATTCCAAGCAATATCTTTCGTAAAAACGTCAAAAAAGAATCAGGACAGCAGTAGACATTGGACAACAAATTAAGAAAAGAACCGACAGGCTTCTGAAAAGGGAAGAGCCGCTGTGACCAACATGACCAAGTGTTTAAAACAAAAGAATATAATAGAACAATGCACAGAATGGCAAAGACATCTCATCATGATAATAAACTTTATTGACTTTGAAAAAGCTTGTCATAGCATTCATAGACTGCTTGTGTACAATCATAAGGCAGTGTGATAAACCATCTAAACAACTGGACCTAATAAAATCATTCTATGCAGAATTTAAATTCTCTTTTGGTAGCTCTTCAAATACAAACATACCTGGGAAGTGTAGTGACAGCAGATGGCGATGCTGATAAGGACATAACAACGTGATTATATTATGAAAAGCCAGTAAGAGGATCCTTTCAGGCTAAAGAATGTATGAAATTCAAAAAAGCATCAGCAGATGCATTTAGTTCAAACTGCATAATAGATGTGTATTATCTATCTTAAGGCATGGTGCTGAATGCAAGAGAATGGCAGAAAATGACATAAACAAACTATCAAGTATCCAAAATGGATGCCTCAGGAAAATGTTGAGGATACTATCAAAAATCTACACGAAACAACGAAAACAACAGATATAAAGACATAACAAATGGATCGGCAATGTCTTAAGAAAGCCAACAAACGATATCTCGAGAGTGGCACTAAGATTGACCCTATCAGGAAAAAGGAGGAAAGGTCGACCAAATACAAAATGGAGATGATCCGTTGAAAAAGAACTGAAGGACACAAATGTTACCTGGGGAGAAGTGGAGAGGACACCTTATAGATCAAAGAGGAATGAAATTTCCTGTCCATTCCCTATGTGCCTCCGAGTGCAACAAGGACTAGTGAGGTAGGTACTGGTATACATTATATCCCCTGCGTGTAATGTTTACACCATAAGATTGGACTGGTTGGACTAGGTTAGTCATACAAGAAACAAAATTTAATTTGTACAGTTCGGCCCCGGATGAGAAGGAAAGATTTATAAACATTTAGGGAAAAAGGAGAGGGATCTAAAAGAATGGTATAGAATAAATTTGAAATTATTTTTAATGAGAGCAAAGTTTAATTGTATAATCATATAAATGCATCTTCAACAGACAAAGTAAAAGATAAACCGGTTATTGTAAGTGTTATAAGAATACATTTACATTAACTGTGTTTTTCTAGTAAACCAACCGTGAAACTGATTTGAATACCATTTTCATGTATACTCGCGCGTAGGAAAATACACGAAGAAACATGCGATAAAGTGACGTCACAGTGATGCTACAGAGACTTCATTAAAAATATAACGATAGAGCAGCAAAAAATTCAAATTTTGAGTATATTTTTGGTGCTTTAAGACATGTAAAATGTAAATATAAGGAATGTTTTTAAGTTGAGTGTGAATTATAGGTGTGTTAATCACACAAGACTTACACGTAGGCATATTTTTCATGAATTCGAAGCGCGCTATGCCTAGTAAGTAACAAATCTGTGTGACTTACACTCCATTAATTCACATGAAATTTATAAACCTTCCTTAAGTATGACTAAAATTGAACTACCATCAAATCATATGATATCATATATAGCTGCATGCTGTTTACATATATATATATATATATTGATCAGCTAAAACACTAAACAAGTAAAATATAATATTAAATCATATTCCAAGATCAATTCCTTTGATCATGCCATGATGGTAGTATTGATTTATTATTATTAATCTAGCATTGAATTTGTCCGAATGGCTCAAAGTATAAGATGGATGATGAAATCTCGTGTTAAACTGTTAAGGAGCAAGGTGAAAACCGTCTACACTTCTGCCTTCAATAATTCAGAAGTGCGAAAGAAACAGATCGATTACACGATCAGTACTTTCTAGTCCAAGTTGTCAAAAAAGGTAACAATATTTCATTTTTGTTTTTAAGACTTTTAATGTTAATTCAAAATTTCCTTTCCGAAGACGACATTATTAATAATAATATGTTTCTAATTACCAGAATTCAAATCAAATATGAATTACCATACTTAAAAAATAAGACAAAAATCGATGTCATCTAAACTTATAACTTTTCAACATTTTACAAAAATATTTCCCAAGATAAATTATAGACCAGATCTTTAGTCTTTATGTTGACAAACGTTTCTTCAAGAAAAGTGGAATTCGTAAATTTGTATATCTTGTTATTACATGAATCAGCAGGAATCTCATTTTGTTAAAAACACTCTGATTCTATAATAAGGTATATACGAGAGGAAAAAAAGTGAATATAATAAACAAGGATCTATCTCAGAAAAATCCTTAAACGATACAAATCTGTGAAGAGAGCATGGTACACAGACCTCCGGAATACCTAGAGATGGGATCAGGTGCCCGAGTTAACGTTCCTCATTGAATACCTTAAGACCTTTGAGACCAGGCCCCGGAACCAGGTAACCAACAATCAGTTTGAAATTCCCAGCGGGTACTTATTTCTCTGTTACATGATTGTATTAGTAGACCATTTTTGTATTCATACGACGCTAAATTTATTCGAAAACTTCTACCTTTAAAGAAACAATATCTTGATTTGGTCTTCTTTTGATCATTAAGATATATGTAGAAATTTTATTTTTAACAATATTCAGGTTCATTTCAATGTCGTTTCGGTATATCCAATAGGTATGAATTCAAAATAAAGAAAAACTTCAAAGACTGATACACCTGTTTCATATTTAGGTGTTTCACTAGTCAAGAAAAATACCTTGAACGCAAACATGAAATTTAGGATAGTTCGAATTCTTTTCCTATCGTCAATGTCCCTTATTATTAAAACGAGACACGCTTTTTACAAATACGTCAAACTTAATTCAAATTAAAGATATCAATAATTTTTTTCAAAGTCAGCATAAATTTCTGCAAACTCTATGGTCAATACGATGACCATGTTTGCAAATACAACCTTTTATAATAAAAAATAATGTAAATACAATCTTTTTATTTTGATGCATGTTAACTCTTAAGTCATTATTTTTCTTCTAAATTATCTACAGATTTCTCCGTTTTATCAGATTTTTCCGTTTTTGTCAGATGTTTCCATTTTTCAGATTTTTCCGTTTTTGTCAGATGTTTCCATTTTTCAGATTTTTCCGTTTACCCGACACTCGGAGTTCCTCGGATGACTCGTACCTCGCACATAACCTCGGACGTCAACGGTGATCTACCATCTTGCTGATTCAGTCATGTGATCTTATTTGAATTTCTTTCAAATGTCATACATTCGAAATCGAAGTTATTTTGTGGCACACTCAACAGTTTTTTCTTGCTTTCAAAGCCTGTTAACATCAAAACCTGTTTACGACAAAGAATTGTACAAATTAAGATACATTTTCGAGGAGCGTTATGCAGAGCGAAATATGAAATGAGTGATAAGGCAGTTTCCGGCGGAGAAATGTAAGGATCTGTTGCGTATTCCTCCACTAATCACACCCGAGGTTTGAATGGAGCGTAGCGGAGTCAGCCGAGGATTGCCGATTGTTTACCCGACATGTCGAACAGTGGGTATGACCGGTCAACAGGAGATGTCTTCTTCTTTCTGCTATCCAATATCATATTTTTGATATGTTTCATAATTTACGATTGTATTCTTTAAATGGAATGTTGATATTTATCTGAGTTCATTATACTTCCATAGCATGCATCTAATATCCTTAGTCCTCAGCTTATAGCAAACAAATCGTATGATGTTTTCAACAAACATAGAGGGTCATCTTCAGAGTGGGCATGATCTGAAAAATATCCCTATCCTAATAAGACTAAGATGAACATAATGAATGGATCTTTTGTTTTGTTTTTATTTCCATCAACAAAAGTTTTATTATTTATTTTTTTCAAATTAACTAGAAATTTAAAGAGCGAAATTCATTTGGGGAATTTCAAGGGATATGTTTGTACACATAACTTTTTGTTTTTTCTATTTCATTCTACACTCTATGTGCAATACACGAAAGAAGCCAGAACATTTATTATTTTTTCCTTAATATAATGTCAGCTAGATATCCATTTAAAAAAAAGAATGTTTATGAATTCTGCAAATATGGATTTCTACGCAAGTTTTTGATAAAAAAGCGAACAGTATTCAAGCTTAAAAGTCCATAAAACAATACAAAATACGAGCAGAGCAAACACGGACCTCCAAAACATCAGAGGTGGGATCAGGTTCCATGGAGGAGTGAGTATCCTCTGCCGAATTCAGACTGGTATCAAGAACATAATTTTCGCCGTTTATATTTGTTGTTTTATAGTTATATAAAATATATATAATGACATTTTTAGTTGACGAAATCTATCTTATACCCTTTTTTTGGGGGGTACAAATGCGAATATGTTCACCTTTATAGAATTCAATTTCAACCAAATGATAATGAATTAAAGTTATCAATACACATAAAAAAATTATTTTGTATTCCTAAACGTTTTTTAAAGCTGGAAATAAACAAACTGTGTTCAATACTTTAAAGAATAAAAAGAGCTCTTTTCATAAAACTCAAATTATATTTTCCCTTCCCTTTATTTAATTATCTTGAGAAGATGTAGAAAAATGATGTTTTTGGGAAATACACACATTTCAATTTACAAAATTAATTCAGTTATTTATCTACTACAGAGTAGAACTATTTGTGTCATAAAGTAAAGTTCATCTAATTATTTTTTTTCAGAATTGAATGCATGGATCAAGAAATTTATTTTCCACATTTTTGATTGATTACAAGTTTTAACTCCAAATTACAGCAAGAAAAAGACATGTCAATCACTTGGACAGTTTAGATTAACTGTGATTCATTTAAAAACATGAATTTACACACAATTAGAAATCTAAAGATTTTCTTTCACAACCAATATCTGAACTTGACAGTGAGAACCCGTAAGGTGGAAATATTATCCACGATGGATAATTCAGTTGAACTGTGAATTCCCTCCATTTACAGAAATTTAGTGTTTATGAGAAAAGAAGAGAGAAAGAGAGATTTTTAAATCAATTGAAAAATGTGTGTATGCTTGCCGACATATCAAAGTATGTATAATTACAACCAAGGCTCTGTTAGCTTGATTGATTGTATGTTGTTTAGCGTCTCTCTCGAGAATTTTTCACTTATATGGAGACGCCACCAATTACCGGTGGAGGGCTGTAAATTTTGTCATATTCTTTGCACTTAGGGCCATTGAGCAGGGGGGGGGGGTGGACTCTTTTTCGTGCCAGCACCTAGTGCGACACGGGACCTCGGTTTATACGATCTCATCCTAAGGAGCGGTCTCCATGTCCCACAGTGGGATTCGAAGCCGCGAAAGGAATATATATCCAGTATTATATATAGGATATACTTCAAAGACCTAGAAAAACGTACCGAAGGAGTTAAAAGGTTTCTAACTTACTTTTCGAAAAATTTCCAATCATTTGAAATGCCAAAACTCTGATGGAGGGCTGAAAATGTAAATCTATGCTCGGCATTGAGGACCTTGAGCAGTGAAAGATATTTTTTCGTGCCAGCATCTACTGCCATACAGGATGTCGGATAATACAGTTTTATCCCAAAGATATAGGTCTCCACATCCCTCATACGACGTTAGGATCTTTTCCTTACTTCGCGATGCCAGAACAAACGCTTTAACCACGGCACCACTCGGGTATCACTGGACACGAAGTCGATGAAACTATTGATTGAAAAATGAAAAATAAGTATTTTATGATTTCACTTTGAATACATTGACAAAACAAAACTTGAAAATACAGGACATAACTTTTTCTTCCCTTTGCAATATTTAGAACTGATGTAAAAAAAAAAAAACCTGTTAATATAAAAAAAAAAATCAAAATAATGCATGTGAATAATTTCATGCCATAAGCGTGGCATTCGTAACACCTGCAACAAAATATTTTTCTTGGAGTTTCAAGTACCAGTTTTATTGTGCGCCTTGCACTTTGTCTTGCACACTGAAAAAAAGGAAATTCGCATACTTGTCATTACTTTCATCTTTTAAAAGCTATTATTAGTTCATGATCTGAAAAAAATAACGTGAATATGCATTATTTTAAAAGAAACCTTTCTGGTAGTAAAGCCTTAATTTTAATAATGATATTCTTGTCCAGTGATTAATATATGCTTGGTTGAAATAAATCAAAAGAAGAAAAGTTTCTGGATCGTAATTTTCTTTATTCTCTCGAGTAAATCAAGGAGGCGTACACGATGTTTCATCAAGTTTCTGGGGAGTTGGCCGAAATCGAACTAAATGAAGACAGCAAGGAAATCCATCTAAAGAATCTCATTTACAGTTTCCATGATAATGACAGGTTTTACACTTCACTATTGTGATTAACTGATCGATATCTCAATGAAAAGATTTCAAAAAATGAATGTGGAAAAAAAAGTTCGTGACGAATTTGTGTCTTTATAACGCATTTTCAAGAGATCTTCAGGAACATTAAAGAAGAGAGAGCAAATGCTTTCAAATTATCATAATCAATTATTGTTTTAAATAGTACTCTTTTTGTCTTGAAATGCAATCTCAGAAAAACTAAATGTAGAAATGTACAATGACTTACTTATCAAAGTGAAATTTTTATCACGAGCTTATAATCATGATAATTGACATCGCTTATTCCTCACTGGCAACTGTAGTTATTGACCGAATGAACCGATATACAGCAAAAGAAAACAAGAGACCTACAAAACAAAACGTCCATCTGAATTCATTAGCCCTGTAGTTCTTTTCAGATTTCCTCTTTAAAATCGTAAGCTTTCTTAGAATGAAGACCTTGTTTTGTTACCCCGTCCTTGTCGTAAGTGAAAGAGGTGATGATAAAAGTAGTGATTTATCTTAGAAATTACTCAGTATTAAATCGTAGTCAAGGCAGAAAACATATCGTATCCCCGGAAAGACCGGAGACTGGACTGGTTGTCTAGGAGGAGAACAAATGATCATGTCCTGGCGACCGGTCAAATATGCCATGTGAATTTTGTTTTGATCCGATGAATGGAATAATCCATAAGCAAAATATATTTTAACACAAGGGCATTGCCATTGGTATGAAAAATTTCAGAAAAAGAAAAAATAAATTTTGTAAAATGCTGACTAAATCAAGATTGTAGAAAGCCCCATAAGATCAGCGTATTTGCCAGTAACTTGGTTTGGTTAAAAAAAAAACACTCTTCTCTGAATACGCTCTTTTGAAACTCTGCATTTGATTGACAGGTACATCATATGCAGGTGGTGGTGGAAAATTAGGAAAATTATGAAAGAGATGACGGTGAAAGGTTATTTTGTATAGATGCGGATTAGTTGTTGATTAAGTTAGCTATTAACTTAAATTAACGAGGCCCGATCTACTTGATCTGCGCATACGTTTTAACGCAGCGTCGACTCAGGCACGTCACAATACCCTTAACTGCCGTCACAATTGAACATAATAACGTCACAATTAAAATGACGTCAAATTGCGCTAAACTGTTTCGCTGATCTTGCTTACCTGGTAGCTCTATAGAATATGCATTGAAAGCTGGCATTTCTATTTTTTTTTTTAAATATTTAGATTAATTAACAACTTTGGGACCTAAATAATTTTGAGGGATCAATTTTTTGGTACAGATTTATTAATTTTATCCTGTTTTATTTCAATTTGTGAGTTTAAAAAACAAACGCTGCAACTAAAAGTAAACGATTTTAGTCTTTCTCTTTGAACATGTTGAAGTGTTTATACACACTCTTTTTATTGCGGACTTAAATATGCATGGATTATCTTCAGTTTTAAAAAATAGAATAAGTCTATAAATCATTTGAACTGAACCCCCGAAATATTTGATTTTTCTATATATTACATAATATTAGTAAAAATCGCAATTTTGTCGCCTTTTTCTACCCCTATTTTCCACATAAAGCAACGTGTTAAGAGAAAAATAAAGCATGGCGAGAAAATAATTTCATAATGTAAGAAACTAATACAGTATTGCAATCGTTTGTTGGTGTTATGTAAAACCCAATGCGACCTATAAAATACGTAGTTGGATAGAATAAATCTAAAATTTGTGTTTTGACATGCCCCCTTTTCATTGCAATAAAGGCTACCGCCAATTTTCTTTTCATTTTTTATAAGAGGAATGAAAATTGCATGATATATATGAAAAACAAAGAATTTCATCATGTATTTTTTTTAATTTGTAAATTTCTTTGTTTTTTGAAGAGTTTTAGTATGTAATTGTGTATAAAAACACGAAAAATGGTCCATATCTTGACAGTGCCCCCATTTCACTACAATAAAGGCAAGGTAACAAAATTTTATCCTAATTTTTCTAAGCATAAAACATACAAGTATATTTCCAAGAATTAAAAAATTTTATCATTCCGTTTTCGTAATTTTCAACTAGATCGGGCCTCGTTAAGTGAAGCATCCAAATATCAAACAGATGTGGTAGATTCTGTTTCGAATTATCTGGGATATATCAAGCTGACATATGAATGGAATTACTATTTTTAGTCTAAATATCAATTTCAAGGACGCCATAGAGACTCGTTTTCTTCATCTTGAGAAGAAATCTGGGAACAAATTTTCGTCATAAGGATTGCAATGGCATACCACACTACTAACAGGTTAACCGCAAGATGTTTCGACCGATTAACTAGGTAATCGTGTCAAAAATACTGTTTTTTTTTTACTTTTTCAATTAACTTGAACTCTTTTCACATACAAAAAAAACATAATTATGTAAATAGAATTAAAAAAAATATTCCTTTGATACTTGATCTTTATACTTAATATTTCAATTTCAAAATGCAAGAGAAATAAATGAGAATTGATAATTTGTTCAGACATGATGTCTCAGATGATCATTCTGCATGGTCATTATCAACAGTAACTGAGTATAAGATATACAATGTTTGTAAAATAATATAATTTGACAATTAGCCGCTAAAGATGGACATCCTTAGTTATATTCAGCATGATTAAGTTCACCGAGCGTTTTTTTTTTTTTGTTTTTTTTTTCACAGATTCTAAAGACACAACGATCAAGTAGATGTATATAGTTACGTTTCTGTAAATTGTGATTTATTAGAATAAAAGGATAGTGGCTAAATGCACGATTTAAACAATATCCACTGCATGAGAATTGAAAATATCTCTTCATTTTTACGCGTACAATATCTGGTTTTCGAGATCCAGGAACCATTCTCCAGACAGCAGACACTGGACATTGGCGTTTAAAATCTCATCGAAAAGCAGTGTCTACCATTTAAGAAGCTTTGATAAGTATTCAACAGAGAACATTCACTTTTTATTCAACATCTTTAAGATTAATCAAGACCTGATGAGCATGGAGTGAACGTTACATCCGCCACTATTATCGCCCCGGGGATCAATAATTCGAACATACTGGGACACACTAATCACAGAAAAAACCAGTTTTTAGCTCACCTGAGCCGAAGGCTCAAGTGAGCTTTTCTGATCAAAATTTGTCCGTCGTCTGTCGTCGTCGTTGTCGTAAACTTTTCACATTTTCATCTTCTTCTCAAGAACCACTGGGCCAATTTCAACCAAACTTGGCACAAAGTATTCTTGGGTGAAGGGGAATCAAGTTTGTTCAAATGAAGGGCCACGCCCCCTTCCAAGGGGAGATAATTATGAATTTGTGAAAAATTTATGGCATTTTTAAAAAATCTTCTTCTCCAGAACCGCTGGGCCAGGAAAGATGAAACACATGTGGAAGCATCCTCAGGTAGTGTAGATTCAAGTTTGTTCAAATCATGACCCCCGGGGCAAGGGTGTGGCCAAAATGGCCGACCCAAGTTTTACATAGGAATATATAGGAAAAATCTTTTAAAATCTTCTTCTAAACCACTGGGCCAAAAATGAAACTCATGTGGAATCATCCTCAGGTAGTGTGGATTCAAGTTTGTTCAAATCATGACCCCCCGGGGCAAATTTCAAAATGGCAAAGTTTTACATAGGAATATATAAGACAAATCTTTAAAAGTCTTTTTCTCCAGAACCACTGGGCCAGGAAAGATGAAACTCATGTGGAATCATCCTCAGGAAGAGCAGATTTAAGTTTGTTCAAATCATGACCCTCGGGGCAAAGGTGGGGCCAAAATGGCCGACCCAAGTTTTACATATAGGAAAAATCTTTAAAAATCTTCTACTCCAGAACCACTGGACCAGGAAAGATGAAACTCATGTGGACATCCTCAGGTAGAGCAGATTTCAGTTTGTTCAAATCATGACCCCCCGGGGCCAAGGTGGGGCCAAAATGGCCGACCCTGGTTTTACATAGGAATATATAGGAAAAATCTTTAAAAATCTTCTTCTCCAGAACCACTGGACCAGGAAAGATGAAACTCATGTGGAATGTCCTATAGTGTAGATTCAAGTTTGGTCAAATTGTGATCCCTGTGGCAAGGGTGGGGCCAAAATGGATAGTTTTACATAGGAATATATAAGAAAAATCTTCTTCAATACCACTAGGACAGGAAAGATGAAACTCATGTGGAATCATCCTCAGGTAGTGTAGATTCAAGTTTGTTCAAATCATGACCCCTGTGGCAAGGGTGGGGCCAAAATGGCCGTCCAAGTTTTACATAGAAATATATAGGAAAAATCTTTAAAAATCTTCTTCTCAAGAACCACTGGGCCAGGAGAGATGAAACTCATGTGGAATCATCCTCAGGTAGTGTAGATTCAAGTTTGTTCAAATCATGACCCCCGGGGCTAGCTTGGATAAGTTTTATATAGGGATATATAGAGAAACCTTTTAAAATCTTCTTTTCAAGTACTTCAAAGCTATGACTTGTGATATTTATATAGAATCATCCTCAGGTAGTGTAGATTCTTGTTTGTTCAAATGATGAACGCCTGGGGGGGGGGGGGGTGGAGTAAATTTAAGCCTGATGTGCTCAGGTGAGCGCTGTGGCCCCTGGGCCTCTTGTTGATTTGAGGAATTAAACGCCAAAAAGTGAAAGGCTGTATGATGAATATTGACCATATCAGAGAAGTTCAAATCATTTGATTCAGTGAATGGATTAAGCATAAGATAACGGTTTAATTATAACAAAACTCCTACTCATGAAACTTTTTTAACGTTCTTGAATATTGCTGTCTTCTCCCGTGAGAAAGAAAACGATTGCTTTTACTCATAATGTGGGTTGCATGATCATGTGTTTCACAAAATATGAAGTCAATTAAGAATCAGAGACGTTTGTAAGAGGTTTTCAGCATGAGGTAAATATTGGTTCAAAGATGAAGCAGTTCCTTCTCAAAATATGTCAACTAGAACATAAAAGAGAGTCTTCAGTAGTATTTTGACAAGTTTATCATTACATCTATTTGGTTCACTTGTTGCTGACAAGTGGAATCGAAATAGGAAAGTAGTGATATATGAGTAAGCAGAGCATTTATGTTTTGTTCTGCTGTTCAGTTGTTGGTAAATCTTGCTAGTTTACCAGTCAAGAAATATTTTGTTGAACACAAATTCGCCGAGTCTGTTAATAAATAATATTGCTCAGCATATCAGATGAAGCTTAAAGTTTTAAATATGCTAATTATTACGCAGTGAATTTAGACCATCTGTGGGACATGATTATTTCTATCATATATATATGCATCTTAAAATTAGTTTAAAAGTTGGTTAGGGCATTTGATATTTATTACATCATGCATGAATTTCTTTCTTGTCATATTGAATTTTTAATTAAGCATGTACTTTTGGTAAATTACTTGCCAATGTTTTATTTTTGTAATGATTCTATATTATACCTATCACATACTTAGCCATTTTAACAGAAGTTAATGTTACATTTTATAATTTCTATGAAGAATATTTTACAAATTTGATAAAAAATAAATGAATTACAGTTCCTTAAGAAACAAAAAAGAGCACAAAACAGTTCGAGGCCAGCCACACATCGCACTTATATTTAAGCGATTGAGAGACAATATAAAAACCATCTATCCTTCTGTATTTAATAATCCAGAGGTGAACAAAAGAATTAGATCGAATATATATGATATGTACGTACTGGTACCTTCTGACAAAGTAGGTAACAAAATTGTCTTCTTTGTAAGGCTCATTATATAATAAATATATATTAAATTGGATTTAATTTTATAAAATTTAATGGCAATCCTTCTTATACTCGTAGCTCCCTTTCCATGAGGGAAATGCTTTAAACATCATACGTCAGTTTTTAATATTTTTAATATTTCAAAAAACTATAATGAATTTGAATTGCATATTTATATTGGATTCCGAAACTTCATAAAAATCCTAATTAAAAAAAGACAATTAATGTGTCCTAGTATATGTTCTACCTTGCCTCTTCCTTTACTCCTCAATAAGATATTAACAGTAGTGAATGAGAAATTCAAGACGTACTGTGCAATAATATATTTGTGGTGTAAATCAGATGTTGATGCTTAGAAATTCCAAGGAACTTTTGGAAAATTTTTAATTACAAGATTTTATTAAAATGAACAGTAGTAAAATGTCTACTTTTTAACTTTATATACAACCATTACCCACGATAGATTAAAGTCTTTTAGGATTTAAAAGGCTTTTTGATATTATCGAGAGCCGCTTTTTCAATTAAAATAGAACGAGGTAACATATTGTCAAACAAGTTGCTGAAACAAGAATATTAGCAATCTCGTTTAAATTCATCATTTCGTAAGTTCTATGGTCGATATAATGACCTTGTCAGCAAATACAATTTATAAATAAGTCAGATGTTGTCTGACGATTTTCATACTAATTGTTAGGACATTATGTACGCACTGAATTGTCGACGTATTTTTCCGTTATTTCTCGATCATAACAAAGAGCACACGGCCTTTGTGTCTGGTTTGCAGGAGATGCTCATTCCTCCTTGGCACCTGACCCCTCCTCTGATTCTTTGGAGGTCCGTGTTTCCTCTGCTTCGATTTTGTATTGTTTAATGGACTTTTGATCTTGAATGCTGTTATCTCCAAAAAATTCATGAACATTTATCCAGCTTTCCTTGAAACAGGACACTTCTGTTCGATCATTATTTATTGGGGTAGTCTTTTACATTTATTTACCTATTCTTTATGCATTGATTCTCTTTTGCTACATGTATACCTATGTACAGGAACACTGTATATGCAAATTTTGTCCTGAATAAAAGGTGTAAAACAAAGAAGAAAACAGATTATGCATAACAAATCGTATCTTGTTTCACAGTTTTACGATGGGTGTGACCTGTCGGTAGAGATGCTCACTCTCCATTGAACCTGATGTTACCTCTGATGTTTTGGAGGTGCGTGTTTGCTCTGCTCCTGTTTTGAAATGTTTAATGGATTTTTGAGCTCTAATACTGTTCTTTATCTCTACATATTTCATCCATCTATAATAATTAATCATTTAATGACAAATACATGTAAATGTTATCAAATAACCATTTTAATCATTGTTAATATTACGTCTACAATGGATAAAAGAAATATCTATCATTATGGAAAGTAACGTTATCAGCCAATTTAATTATTTTTTTTTGCTAATGTTACTACTTTAATTTAATTCAAACAGTATTGAAACCAGTTTAATTGACATCCTTTTCCATTAATGGTATAAGATGGAGTTGGATCATTTGTAACAATAAAAAGATACCATAGGTAACTGTAGCTTACTACTGTTAACCATAATGAAAACATTGACATTATGAAAACTATAGTGGAAACTTAAACACTTTGATTAACTAAAGTAATGACTACGAAAACTTCATTTTCTATTAAATGAAATTAAATGATTCTACATGTATCAAAAAGATTTAAATTCTGTGGGAAAAATATTTAAACTTTTATTTTTAGAGACTTCACATCTAAGTCCTTAAATCAGTGAAATATTCTGGAGAGGGACGTTAAACAGTATACAATCAATCAATCAATCTAAAAAACCATTATACTGACTTTGAAACTTTGTTTAATCACAGTGTACACGTTGGCACTTCCATTGATCACTATGAAAACCTTTAAAATGCTTTTATTTACATTTTGTGGTCAGTACACTGTAGCTCAGTTCAACTACCTACCTAGTGCTTGCTGCGCCCGGAATCACAAAGGTCGAGGACTTTGGGTTTTCTTTAATGTCAACCTTTGGCTATTCTTTCCACTTTTTCTCAACTTAATTTAAGTACTACTGAATGATACTCATATAGTCAGCTATTATCTGATTTATTTCATACTTACATGTGATAGTAAATACAAGAATTTAGCATAGTACATATATGCTTAACGTTATAATAGCATTCGTTCCACAGGCATAATTTTGGTGCCCCGGGCTGATACACGATGCGCTGTGAAATGGAATAAAGATTGATCTCTGTTAATGTACATTCAAAAATCAAGAATATTAAAATGTTCACTTTCTTTTATAATTCATCAACCATCGGAAGGTATATATAAGTCGTTAAAATGGGTAGCAACTGTTCCTTCGCCATGTGCTCGGCACTTTCTCTATATTTTTTTCAATGGCCCTGAGTGCCGAGTAAAGATCAAAATTTGAAGCCCTTCACCGGCATACGGTGACGTCTCCATATGAGTGAAAAATTCTCGAGAGGGACGTTAAGCAATATGCAATCAATCAATCAATTCTTTTATAATTCATCAACCATTATATATAAGAATGTTCAATCTCTCTATATTTTTTTTCATTACAAAAATGTATATGTACCAATCATTATATGTTCAGGCCATATGTGTACGTGACATTTTGTAACTAAGGCAATCTTTTCATATTTCTTCTCCTGTTTCTTCTCTTACTTGAACGATTCTTTTGTTTGAGACAATTTCCCCTTCCCAATACAGACCAAATAGGAATCGTTAATACGAAATCTCATGAGTGAGATTTCTTTTTCTGCCTGGGTAATTCTAGCGTAAATCTAATTCTCTTTCTTAAATGCGTATTTTCGGATTCTGTTCGTATAAGTAAACAAAAGCCATTCTTTGTAATCATTTCTAAGATTAGAATCACTAGTAGCGTCTAACAAACTCATTCCAAAATTTATCGCACTTTGAATTGTAAAAATGGAACCGCTACATGAATAGTTTATAAGATCATTGGGGTTCGTCTAGTAATTTCAAATAATTTGATCTTTGTTTATTAAGTTATTATTTCATTTACTCTATGATATGTATAGTGCATTTCTTTGTATAAAGCCTTTTAGGCGCTTTCAAGTTATAACGAATTCGGTCAAAATGCGCGGAGAAACAGGGTTACAAATTAACCTCATATAAATTTTGTTTAATATTTATTCAGTAAAGCGAAATGTAGACTGCCGTGTTTGTCGAAATATTTCCATTGATATGGAAAAATCGTCATGATAAAGCAAACTTCAGATCAATTAACATAGAGAGAACGATTATAGGCATTTGTGCCTGTTTTTCAATCTAATTCATTTATAATGACTAATATATATTTTAAACTAATTCATGAAATGTTTCATCTTTCGCCTTATTACCAAATAATTTTAATTCATAGATTACACTGTATCATTTACTACATTTAATATTTATCATTAAAATACTATATCAATTTGGAATCTTTATTTACACACTGAATTGACGGCGGATTTTCCGTTATTTCCCGATCATGACAAGGAGCACACGGCGGGTGTGATCGGTCAGCAGGGGATGCTCACTCCTCCATGGCACCTGATCCTACCTCTGATGTTTCGGAGGTCCGTGTTTGCTCTGCTCCTATCTTGTATTGTTTAATGGACTTTGAGCTTGAATACTGTTCATTATCTCCATATTTAGAAAAGGATCAGAGATGTGATGGCATATATTTCGATGTTTTTAAGAAAAATAAATCAGTTCTTCAGGGGTAAGGTTTACATCTTTGGTAGTTGCCATAACGTTGACCAATTAATATTAAGACATAAAAGATATAAATCATAACTTCTAAATTCCAATGATTTGACACCATTCAGGAGTATGCTGTTGATTAGAGAAAATATTCTGTTTAAGCAATTAACCACCACACACTATGTAAGTGCTTTGTCCCTGATTAGTGAATGTCGACTCAAAATTGATACATCTATATGGTAACGGGTGTTTCTAATTCAGCTGTTGGTATTAAAAGGAGACTCATAAACTTTTCTCTTGTCGTCCTTTTTGGGGGACAAAATGAAAATCCGGTACCAAGTTTTCTTGTGGTCAATACCATGAAGTGTTTGCATAAGAAGGGACGAAATGAGACATAACGCTAGAGAGAAAACCAATCACATTGAGGATTGTTTTACAAGCATGTATATATCCATTTCCATTTTTAAGAAATATCAGTAAGAATTGTGTTAGATGGATGTATCTCAGAATGATACATGACAAATGCACAATCATAATCAAGTAAAGAATCCAAGCTGAAAGCAAGTATTTACATTTTAAATAAGTGTGACCCCTCTCTCTCTCTCTCTCTAAGGATTTTTTTTTAGATTTATACTCAAGACGTCATAGAGGCCTCATAAGAAATAAAAAAAAAAACACGTATGGATTTCATTATTAAAGAATGCATTTAGGAAGAAATGGTTTACTGCGGTTTCAGAGTTTGTTGAGAAAAGGCATAAAAATATTTATTGGGTAAATCTGCATAGCGCGGGCGACTCTAGTGAGTTTACAGAGATCTGCTAAGCCGCAATCAATGCATCATAGACTGAATTATACTCACATTTTAACACTGGATATAGGGACATTCTCACGGAAGGTAAGACAAGGACAACGTATTTTTAAAACTTCATTTGAATTGAAATACATGTATATAAAATGCTTTCATTTTTTTTTTATATATGTTGATACAAAGAATAACATATGAAAACATAAAAAAAATACATATACAGATTTTAACATTTCATTGTTTTTATACAACCATCGAATCTTTATGGTATAAAAACTTAATTCATTATGCTTTTGACATTTGACACAATTTGTGTTATATTTAATGACTTCCCCAGATTTTACTTGTATTTTTACTTTTTACAACATTTCTTTTAACACATCAACCAGCAAAAAAATAATTCTTTAAAACTTTTCTTTTTCATTAATTTTTTGTTTTTTTTTTTGATAATCTTATTTAATTTCATGAAGTATTTGTACCTTTGACAAAATTAATATTAGTTTTCTTTGTTTTTCTTGTCAGTCCACTTATCACAACGAAAGTTATTAAAAATGCATTAAAATCACTTAATCGATGTTGGGGTAACTCTATCAAATGATGTAATTTTTGATGATTTTACACGAAATCCTCACTACGAGGGAGTACTTACTGATCTCATACATTTCATAAGACTTAGGTGCACGCCTATCTATATGCTTTGAGTTCGTTCATGCCATCAAATTAATATCAGAGGAGGAAAATATATTACGCATTTTTGCGCTTTTGGAAGCTTCTTCATATTTTAAAATTGCACTAGATTAGTAAAGACTTTGATGGCATACAAGCTACTTAACTTTATGAGAAATTCTATAAATTGAAACTTCAACTTTTTTCATCTTCAGCATTCCTAATTTCTGTGACATCATAATTTAATTTTTTTTCTATCTAGTAAATGTTTTTATAGTTATAAAATATCTGTTCTATTCAGTGTCGTTAAAGATATTAAAGTGCTACTAATTTTGATTTCATGTATGGACGATAATTCACCATTATAAAACAAAAATCATTTTATTAATTCCTGTTATTATTCTCAGTTTAATTGCATTTATATGTAACGTGTAACGTATTACTTGTTAAGTCTCCAAAATTCCAACATAATTCAATACACAGATCTGTAATTTTGATAAATGCATGATTTAGTTCATGAAAAATATGGATATATCGAACAATATTCAGGTTCAAATGTTAATAAACAATACAAAATTGGATCAGAGCAAACACTGAACTCCAAAACATGCAGGGGTGGGATCAGGTGCCATGGAGGAGTGAGCATCCCCTGCTGATAGGTCACAAACGCTGTGTGTTTTCTGTCATATTCGTGAAACAAGGGAAAATTCCGTGATTTTAATCAGCAGCCATGAACTTCTTTAGCACGACGTGTTGAACGAACATAGAGGATTACTAATTAAAAGTATTACTATTTAAAATTGGGGGCTAATGAGTTCAAGTTTTAAAATATTCCAAAAAGAAAATGACTTCATCATAATTCATGCTTCAAAATTTAGTTATTCGCGTTTCATTGATATATATGCACATGTGTTAACATAACATTAACACGTGTTTTTGGGATAAATCTTATAATTTAATTTTTAAAAATTGTATATCTTACGCTTTAATGATTTAAGTATCTGATATGAAACATTAGAAAATTAGTTATAGGATAACAATTTACAGAGTGAAACAAAAACCTGAAGAAACAAGATGTCGTTGTGAAACACTTATTACCCCGTATTGCAGCTTATGGGGAGGGTTGAAGTTTCTCCAATGCAAGTCAAACTCTAAAAGCACGAAGTCAAAATTGTAGGTATCCAAAGGAAGGTCTTGACACAGGGAATACACCTTTGAAATGAGAAAGCCCTATTACTAACGATTCAGAATTAATGATCAAGGTTAACTTTTTTACAAGTGGGCCAAACTCTAAGGTCAAAGTCAAAAGGTCAAATATTTTTATACCCTGAAAGGTCTTGTCACAGTGAATACACATGTGAAGTATTAAAACCTTAGCACCAACAATTAAAAAGTTATGACCAATGCTAAAATTCGGAATTTTTTGTTAAAATTTGTGAAAACTCCATGGACTAGGTCTCGAGGTCAAAGTGAGTGGTACCCGAAGAAAGGAATTGTCATAAGGAATACATATGTGAAATATGAAAGTCATTGCCCCACCCCCTCAAAAGCCATTGTCGATGATTTTAGGTACAAACATATAGACAGATAGACGGACAAGGCAAGAGCTATATACCCCGATTCTTCGATTACAAGGGTTAATAAAAACAAAAACAACATTTAAGAGTAACTTCTCTTGTTTTTTTTTTCTTTTTGAGTTATTGATTCGTTTTGCGTGTCCAATATACATGTAAGAGAAATCTGGTCAGCCGAACAGCTTAATCAAGAACACAAACATATTAATAAACTGGTCATATGACACCATTTAATAAATAAGTGAAATTAGTGGTACCATTAGCTTAATTATAGATGAAAAAGAATCTGTCAGTTCTAGAGAAAAGAATAATGTATAGCTTTTTAACAATTATCAAATACACTGCATACGATTCAAGCATAGCAGCGGTTTTTTTTGTTGTTGTTAGGAAACAATGTAAATATCACCGACGTATGAATTTCTTAATTCTAGCATCCAGATCCATGTCGGGAAATCAAGTTACCAGTATGTTCAAACATAATCAACAGATTCAAAACCCTTATTCAATTTCACTTTAATGAAATACATCATTAACTGATTTGATGTCATGAAAATCAGGCATTTTTAAAATTATCTTTCAATTTATCAGGGAGAATAACCAATAAACCTCATCTAAAGCATTTGACTTTTTCTAGACTTTTTTTTTATAGAAAGATTGCGTATCCCCAATTTCTAGACTTTTTTGATCAACACATTTGATAGAAAGATTGCTTCACATGCTAATTAAAAGGTTCAGAGCAATGAAATAGAGAGGAACTACCAAAATAAAATAAACTTAATTGTTTTTGACTCATTTTATGATCAACACATTTGAGAATTATCTAACATCTAAGGTTAAAATTAACAAAGTGCTTCACATGCTTTATCGGCAAAGCACATTAAAAGGTTGTATCTTTTTGGTTGACAGAGCAATTCTTGAAATAGATAGAAAATAAATGTCATTAGTTAGGAAACACCATTATGTAAAGAAATGATGAGTTAATTGTTTTTGAAGGAAAACAAAAATACACAATGCACTGGAAATTGTGAATTACCAATAATACACATCACTCTTTATTATGGAACGCCGTCACTGCCTTATAGCAGAACACTTATATTGTATTGTGTCAACCTTCCATTACATTATGTCAACTCTTTATGACATTAACCCACCCTACCATTGCATTGTGTCAACCTTCCGTTACATGATGTCAACTCTTTATGACATTAACCAACACTACTATTGCATTGTGTCAACTTTGCATTACATGATGTCAACTCTTTATGACATTAACCCACACTACTATTGCATTGTGTCAACTTTGCATTACATGATGCCAACTCTTTATGACATTAATCTACACTACTATTCCATTATGTCAACCTTCCGTTACATTATGTCAACTCTTTATGACATTAACCCACACTGCTATTGCATTGTGTCAACCTTCTGTTACATGATGTCAGCTCTTTATGACATTTACTCACAATACTATTGCATTGTGTCAACTTTGCATTACATGATGTCAACTCTTTATGACATTAACCCACATTACTATTGCATTGTGTCAACCTTGCATTACATGATGTCAACTCTTTATGATATTAACCCACACTACTATTACATCGTGTTAACTTTCTTTTACATGATGTCAACTCTTTATGACATTTACACATAGTACAATTATATTTCGTCAACTTGCATTTCGTTGTGTTTACTTTTCATGAGATCTTAGTTTTTATTAACTGATGTGAAAAGCTTATGCCATACTGTGCGCACTCTTCTACATTATGTCGATTCACTATTACGTTATGCGAACACGGGTATCCTCGGCCTTTATATGAGCATAGCGTTATTTCCGCGTTCCGAAAGCGCAAAAAATGGCGGGAGAGAAAACTGTCGTAGAAGTGATTCTCAGCGATTTGGGAATGACATCTTTAAATGAAAACTTTAAGTGACAAATAATTGACAATCTTGAAACGTGCAAAGCCTTAACACTGCGACTGTGAATTATTAAAGTCACGTCGAAATTCAATGGTGTTTACTTTAATCTCATAATTAAATAAATCAAATATTATGAGTCGTGCAGCAATCATTTTTTTCTTTTTATTTTGATTTTTTTTTTAAATAAAAATCTTAAACTTTGTAGGACATTGCATTAGTTTCACAATAAGCTTAGCTGAATTAAGTTGAAAACTTTTTTCTATACTATAAAGCCTTAGAGCTTCTCCGCTTTCCGCCCTTGGTCTCCAACCATATACCCCCCCCCCCCCCTTCTTGTTCAAGATTCCCATACCTGCCACTGATATGTGCCCATGCATGCTTACTAAGGCATATTCAATTGATTTAGATGAGTGACTGATAGATTTTTGTAATAGAATTCTGGCCCTGGAATGATTAAAAAAAAATTACTAACTCCAGTGACGACACGTAGCATCTTTTTTTTGAAAGAGGAGGTCAGCCAGAAAAAATCATTTACCCGAAAAAACCTGACAAGCCAAGAAAAAAAGTCCAAGCCCGAAAATCCTATTTCGGGGAAAGGGGTCCAACTTCGATCAGTCCTATTTTTTTTCCAGATATATTACATTACCCTAGTGGATTATAAACAAAAAGTGGGGCTGGGGGGGGGGGGGCTGTACAGTTTCAATGAACATTACATTTTCTATGTAAAGTTATGTCTGGGAAAAGAGGGAAGTTGATATTATGTGCCTGTAATTTGTCCTAATTAATCAGGACCCCCCCCTTCTTACCAGTCATTAAAACACGGTCGTCAACATTCATTATATACTAGATATACAGCTTTGAGATAATGTATATGTTTTTTAACATCAGGTAATGAACTTTTGGAATCAACATGATAAAGAGTTAACACAATATAAAGATATTTTTAAATCACATAAGAAAGAGTTGACATAACGTAATTATATATCCACATCACGGAATGGAGTTTTGACATAATGTAATAAAGTATTGATGTAATATAAAGATATGTTCACGTTATGTTACACACTTTTTACACCACGTAATAAAGCACTGACATAAAGGTACGATGTGTTCACCTCACATCATGATGCCCTCGCCGTAAAATAAAGATAAATCCATATCACGTAATAATGCTTTGATATAATAGAAATATACACTCTCAAAAAGGAATGGGCTTTTGACTTCATGTAATGATAAGTTTAATTATAAACACAATTTACTTGACGTAATGCAATTTTGACCTCACATATTAAAGAAATGAAATGATGTAAAGAAAAATTCATATCATGCAATAAAGTTTTAACACAATGTAAACACATTATCACTTCACATAATGAATTTTTTACTTCAAGTTATGAAGTGCTGACATATTGAAAGGATGTATTTACTTCATGTAATGCAGCATTGACATGATGTTAAGATATATTTACATCATCTCATAAAAAATGGACATAACGTAAAGATATGTTCACATCACGTAATGATAAATTGACATAATAAATGCATAGTTGTATGCTATAAGGCAGTGATGGCGTTCCATACTTTATACTACATCAAAATTCATTTATAAGCTTACAAAATAAAACACTTTTATGACAAAGAGTGTTATTACCCAGATCAAAAGTTGTGAAAAAATCAGTAATATGGTAAGAAGTAAATACTAATAAGCATTAAGTATACATGCAGCCACTTGCATTTGGTTTTTTTTTTTTTAGCTCAAATGCAATGTTAATTGAAATGTTTTTTTTTTCTAAGTCATCATTCAAATACTAGCAATATAAAGATATTATGACAGTGCGTAAGATGATGGCTTTTCCAATAAATAAGTGCTATTTTTAAGATAAGGTCTAATGATTTGTTTAGTTATTAAATGCAATATTCTGTCAATCCTACAGTAGGTATTATTTGTGATGAAGCATTTAAAAAGATATACTGTGATTAACATTTTTCAGTACAAAACAATCTAGACACATAAACTGCATATCCAGTTATCATACAAACATGAACCAACCTGTACGAAATGTGACCACAATATAAAGATAAGATTAAATTTGAAGTAAATAATAATTAGTCTAAGAACTTATAAATCCCCTCTAAAAGATTACCAGGCACTTAAGTTATATATTTGTGCAATAGCATGCTATGAAGGCTCACTTAGTGAACTGCTTAAAGACGCCTACACATGGTTTATAAGTTTACGTTCAATGGGTCCAATGCTAATATTGAACTAAAATCACCCAAAAGCTCTATTGTTATGATTTAAAATATAGTTTGCTATCCTATTTTGCTACACTATACAGCAGAATTTAGGATTCAGTAGCATAACGCTGATTGCAATTGATTGTTGGCTTTCGAACCAAACACTGCGCACGAAAATGAAAATGAAAAATTTGAAAGATAACGATCAGTGATATAGATATAAAAAAATTCTACAAACAATACAAATCAGTAAGCAGTGGGAAAAAGCATGGAACCCCCTCCCCTCCCCGACAGTAATTCTAGAAATGAGATATTAACAAGGAGGAGTAAGCATTCCCTGATGATCTGCCACACACGCAGTGAGTTCTGTGTTTTCATCGGACAGGTGGATTATTATATACATAGTCTAATCAAGTTTAGAATGCCTAACAATTTGCATGAAATGCGTCAGACAAAATGGGACATAATGATAGGTTATATTTGCTAACAATATCATTAAGCAACTATTAAAGAATTAACGAATAACTGACTTTAAATGAGGTTGGCGAAATCATTTTAACATCTACTTAAATGCATTTCTCTCTACATATAGCCTGCATCGTTTTGAAATTCATTCCTCGTACTGAAAACACACTCATCATGAGTATCAAACAAGTCTGGAGACATTAACATCATTTGTACATGTAGGTGAAAGTGGAATGTAACCATATATATGAAAAAGGAAAATTGACGATGGAAAAGATGATCTATTCTGTCATAAAAATTAGATGTAAGTAAGCACTTATCGTAGTCAATACAAATGTCCAAATGTGAAACAGATGTTGAAAATTTTTTTTAAAAAAGACTTTATAATAGGAATGAATTTTTTCGCCAACTGAAAGACCGAAGAAATTAAATGTTAGTTGATTAATTGAAGAAGTATGTTTATAGTTGTGGTTTATGTTTACTGTCGTTTTGCATGCGAAACATACGAATATGTTACCATTCATTTCCAGTGTATTATGTACTTCCGTCTACCTCTTTGCAAAAAATACCCTAATAACACCAAATTATGTATGAACTGTGCAATGTCAGGAACATCTGTCTATATTATCCGAGGTCAAATCAGCGTCTCTATGTTTTTACTATATAAAGTCTTAATAATTAAACATATGTAATAATCCTATTGTTAGCATATGTTGCTCCGTCTTTTACGAATGCTTATCTATCTTATGAAACACTAGGGAATAGTTAAATGATCTTTAAACTTATTGTGTACATGGCTTTTGTGCCCTAAATTTGATCCTTATCAAAGCATAATAAAACAAAGCAGCATTGCGTGTTAGCATCCACGAACGCGCATGCTTAGATTACAATTTGTCCCTTTACGAGAAGATGCTATGATCCATGGCGCCATTATCGACAAATAAGTGAATTCTATGTGGGGACCTGCAATAAAAAAAGAATGGTGTTTATCTTCAGTATGTTGTATTTTCTTGTCTTTGATCTCCTATAAGATTGTCTTTATAATTGATAAACCATCTAGCAAAGAAGACACAGAAAAGACAATCAATGAGATCATTTTCTTATTGGTCCCTTGGCTTGATAAGAATTTTTAATCATATATCATAAACTTAGATTTCCCTCTCATTTTGGAAAATAGAATAGATGAATGCATGTGTGTACATGTATGGTTATTCTGAAAAAATATTCCTAAAAGGTAAGAATATAAAAGTAAGGTCAGTTGAAAGTAAAATTTAAAGTTTGGGATTTAATATCATTTTCTTTGTGCAAGACTTGGAAAGTAAAGATTAAAAATTTTGGAAATTAATTTCATGAAAGAATAAAAAAAATGACATAAAATCTGATCATGAAGGTTGAACAACTGTAAATATATTAAATGTTGAGAACAGTGTTTTTTGTTTGTAAAAGCAAGAACTTAATGAAATTCTTGTTTAGAATAAAAGTTAACATCGTATATGATGATAATGAATGCAAGAATGCAAGATTTACACATCAAAATCGAATAATACTCACTAAAGATTTCATTTGAAGTTAAAGAATTCAAGTGTTTTTTTGGTTTTGGTAAGATGATACATTAGAGATAAGATTGTTCTTTTGTTTTCTTACGTAATGAATTACAGGACTAAACATAAGATTATTCTGACCATTATTTACACACTGAATTGTCGGAATCCGTTAATTCTTGATCATAAGAATGAGCACAAAGCGAGTGTGACCATTTGGCAGGGGATGTTAAGTCCTCTCTGGCTTCTGATCCCACCTCTGATGTTTGAGTGATCCATGTTTGCTCTGATACTGCTTTGTATTGTTTGATGGCCTTTTGAGCTCGACTACAGTTCGTTATATCTATATATTTCATCTTAAGGGTTTTGAATAAAATCACATTTATATTTCAGTTTTTCAATACTATTTAACTAGAGGTACTGTGAGCACTGAACTCACTAAATGATATCCTCTTCCGCCTCCAATATGGTTGTAATGGGTCCATATTTTTTTCTTGGAAATAAGTGTCGGATCAAAAAGTAAAATAGGTGGTTGCATTATGTAATGAATCTCTGAAATTAACATTTAATTTTATTCAGTGGTCTAGGAGGAGTTGCGAGTAATATATGGGTACCCTAGCTTCAATATTATAGAAAAATTTGTGTCAATGTTTTGTTATGAGATACACGACGAATGTTTCACATCATAGATAAAAATAATAGGAGTTGCACAACGGCATTATGTAATAAAGAATTTGTGAATATCTCCTTGAATTTCATTTAGTTGTATAAGAGGGGTTACGGATAGGAGATGGGCACCCCAAAGCGTAACAAATGGACGGACGAACGGACGGAAATCCCGATCACTATATACCTAGCTCCCACTTTTTAAACGGGGGTATAAATCTACGAAGGTAAAAGGAACTTTACAGCTAGAATTCTATCTATTGTAATTAAAGCTCCAACTCAAGTTAATGGTTCATGAAAGAAACAAGTCGGCGTTTACATAGGATGAAACTCTATTTTATGGATAACTTTTCTCATAATATCAATTTCTAATTTTTAAAAAAATATTTGTATTAAAGATATTATGAAGAATGTTTTCGTTTTATTGTGCAAAGCGTCATTTTGTTTTATAATATTTATACTGTAAAATAAGCAATCCAAGATAAAATTCACATTTTAATCATTAGAATTAGCGTTATTTTTTTATTTTATTACTAAAGGATCGATAAAGCATTGGCAAAGAATTCCGTCCTTTATGATCAGCTTTGAGAAGGAAGTGCAAAGACTAATTGGTACAACCAACTTCCCTTCCATATTCATTCATCTTTTGCAGTATCCACATATATTTAACGGATATGCACCAATCCAAAAAGCATTGAAAAGTAATAAATGAGTGTTTTGCCTTCACATTTACAATGGTGACAAGATTTTTTTTTTTATCATTTTGCGCTTTAAATAAGCAAGAAACCTTGAAAAGGCGAGCTGCATGAAAAGTGCTTCCTAAAGCCATCAACTAAAATCGTGTTCTTTGTCAGAGATGTATCCATTGCTCCTCATATTAAACAAAGTTTTTGTGTACATTTACAGTGTAATCATACTTGATACTCAACTTCGAAATAGCAACGAAATATGGACAGAAAAAATTTGTGATTCCGACCATGTATGTGTTAACAATATTAATGCAACATTTTTTATTAAACAGAATAACTTTTCAGTACAAGCCAATTTAGATCATTTTTTTAGATATGTGTTTAACCAAAATGCAATACAAAAATGATAACCTTGATTATAATGTTCCTTCCGGCGAGGCTAGGTGTCCTCCACGACATAATGAAGAATTGTGGGAAATTAATAGAATCAGCTACATTTAAGCGGACGCAGTCAAAAATTATGTTTACTTGGTTGATCACTTATTTACAAAATTACTGCCCAAAGGCCTCTAAGATAGACTGTTTGTGTTGTATTTGTGCCATCAATTATCAAAAGTTATCAATTTTGCTCAGTTATCCTGGATCATAGTAAATTACGTCATGGAAGTTCATTCAAGTAAAAAAAAAAGAGGTCCGTTTTATATCGATACGTTATTTTGAAATAATTGTTCTCTGCCACCCCAAATCATAATGTACGGAAATTTTTATATATTAATCAAATTGCAATAGATAACAAATCACGTCAATGAACTAATATACTGACGCATGAGATTTTAGATAAATCACTTTTTTCAGATCAGCATTCAAAACGTATTGTGTGTAAATGTACAAATTTTGTCATGATATATTAAACTAATTTGCGAGACCAAGTACCTGGTAAACATTTTTTTTTTTGGTTCAGTATATTTTCATAGCAAAGGTTTGTTGTTTATATTTTAAAAGTTGTTAAAAATCTCATTAACTAATGTAAGAATGAACAACCAGATACATATAGCATACTTTAGTAGAGGAATTGATCAACTTATATTCATAGATAAAACATAGAGATAAAGAGAAAGATATTGATACTTAAACGTAAATCCATCTTAAAAAAAATAATTATATATGTTTGGCCATAGATCTAAACTTGGTTCATGGTTTGGCTAAAGTCCATTATATATAATTACATGTGTCATTGATTGGCGTCCACCGTTAGAAAATAATTACATCTATTTATGTCCTTCATATTAGAGTAATTACAAATACTGTTGGAAAAACATCAGCCATGAGTAACTGGACAACGGTGCATTCGTATCTTGAAAATCGTAACAAGATCAAATCTGCATGTGATATTAATTGAATCAAGTGAAGTTAAACTCTATCTTAACGTATGCCAAATCTCTCTCATCTAAATAAGACGTAAAACTGATATGACGGCCTATATTTTTGACCAAATTCATTCGGAGGAAAATGAAAAAAAAAAAATACTGACCCTTTATTATGGCATATTTATTCACACTCTCATTTTAGAGAGATTCTCTTAAAAAATAGAGATATCTCTCAACTTAAAGAGATATCTCTCAACTTATCTCTATGCTCTTAAACTATACTTAGAGAGATATCTCTTTTCATTAGAGAGATATCTCTTCCACTTGAAAAGATATCTCTTTCTCCTTTAGAGATATCTCTTTCGTGAAAAGAGATATCTCTAAACATTAAAGAGATATCTCTTTCACCTAGAGAGATATCTCTTTTAATTTTGGAGATATCTTTCCAAGTTAAAGAGATATCTCTTTAAGTAAAAGAGATATCTCTTTTAGTTTATCTTAAGAGATATCTCTTAAAGTGAAAGAGATATCTTTCAAAAGTGTTTAAAAGAGATATCTCTCAAGCAAAAAGAGATATCTCTTTGTTGCAAAGAGATATCTCACTTCATATTTTTTATTCAAATTCCATTTCAAATGACTTCTCCCTGTACTGGAAGTAAGCTTTATATTGACGCCATTAGAAGTTGATTATTTCATAAGAGAGTGAGATTATATATATGCTTACTTTCGTTTTCCTGAATATTAAACTTTTAACATTTTTATCAACAAAATTACCATTATTATTTGTTGTTTCAAGTAAAGGATTTATAGCATTTTTGTCTACAGTTCATGTATTATTCTGGTAATGCTAATTAATTGCTCAGTCTTTTTTCTTATAACAATCAAAACTATTGAGGAGACTTTACTTCCTGTTTCGCTTTCGTTTTAAAGTGGAGAATTTTTTCTGCATCACGTTCTCTTTCATTGAGATATCTCTTTAATAAGGATATCTCTTTTTGAAAATCTAAAGAGATATCTCTCTACATTTATATCTCTCTGGGTGTAAAGAGATCAAATATAGCAAAGAGATATCTCTCTTTCAAAAAGAGAAAAAGAAAAAACTTCAAGATATCTCTTTTCGTCAAAGAGATATCTCTATGAGCTAGAGAGAAAGAGAAATTTTTATATGTGTTTACACAAGAGAGATTTCCCTTATCTGCGTATTGGCGTTATCGAGTTTATGATGCATGTAGAGTAAAGACACCACTTTCCCCCCTCTAACAGCTCTTAAAATTGATTATCTTTTGATGGAAAGATTTTTTGCTGGTAAAACAGTAAATTCAAAATTAAATTGATACAAATGTGAACACAAAATATTAGCAAAGAGAAGAAAAAAAATTAGTGTGTTTAAAATGTCAGGTGAAGAAGAGTATAAGCAAAGCAGTCATCAAGCTGAAAAGCCTTAATAAACAATCCAATGTCAGAGGTGGAATCAGGTGCATTAGAGGAGAAAACTTCCCCTATCGATCTGTCACTGTGTGTACCCGCTGTCTTGATTAAATAAACGGATAAATCCAAAAGAAGATGGGGGGGGGGGATAAGGCGGACGAAGTGCCTATATAGTGCGACAGATAAGAAGTGAAGAGTTAAATCTCCATTACATCCAAATTTTATTTGATATTTCATCTAAGGTTCAAGTATACTTAATGTAAAATCCCTACAATTTACAAAAATCCTAGAAAGACTGAAAATATTTGCTTATGAAAAAGCATACACACACTAAAAAGAACAAAAACGATCATTTTCTCATACTTTAACAATTTCTTTTATTATGGATGGATCTTCGCTCCATTTTTTTTGAAAGATAATCCTAAAAGTTTGCAATAAAATATACATTTTTTTGGTTTACAAAAACATGGAGCGAAGACCCACTATACCTTAAAAGTACAATGACAAAACAGTTGCAGTCTTTCAAATACTTCAATCCCTTAAGTCAAGGTGTGATTTAAATGCCCCATGAGCCGTGTAGCAATTTATTGCACTAGACTCAAAAAATCCGGGTTTTTATTACTCCCCAAAAATATCATCTTATGTTTTTATCAAAGAAAAATTTTCTACGAGATTTTTTTTTCGCTCAGAAAAGTTTTTTCTCTCATAATTTCATAAATTTAATAATTAGAAGTTAATCTAAATACTCAATTTACATATCGTACATGATTTCTTAATGTCCGACGTTAAAGGCATTCTGTCCGCCTTGTTCAACCATCTTCTTTGTTAATTATGAAGATAAGGGTCATAAAATTTTTATTAAAAACGTTAATTTGATAACCAGTATACAAGTACAGTCTTTCAAATAAATGTTGTAATATGACTCAATTTACCAAGAAAAAAATCCTCTCCTCCATTTTATCAAAGATATTCAAAGGAAGGTTTTTTCTAAGAATTTTAAGTTAAGTAAAAAAGAGTTCTTGCTGTTAATGCTTGTTTCTATTTTCAAGTTTTATAGTAGTTTAGCCTAACAGGAGGTATTTGTAAAATATTTGTATATTTATCAAAAGTCCTAAACGATTATTTTATGATGAAAAGATTGCATACGTTATACCATGAAAAAGAACTCACAGAACTTGCACAGTGGAATATAAAATTCTTTACGATATATTAAGCGATCGCATTTTTTTAACTTCCCAAAAGATTTTGGTTTCAAAAGAGAAAAAGACATCAAGCACACTAAAGGGTTATAAATCCTTAATTATTTTCCCATGAAATATAAATGTAATTGACTTTTTACAAAAAACTATGCCATTGAAATATAAGAACTAAATTTCAGTTCCGTGATTTGAGATATGGATATAATTGAAAACGTACCTCCTTGCCATAATGCTTTTGTGTTAAATTATTTGGGAGTTTCTGGAATGAAATCTTCTAAACTTTCTCTCATTGTTGAGTAATATAAAAGATATAAATCAAAGAAATTTTACCTCTTGGTAATTATTTTTATTATATTAAGATCTAATTAGGCTAAAGGTTATTCTCTTGAGACTCTAAGACTGATCGTTTACGTAGGTAGTCATTACATAAAAGACCATAAAGCACATGATATAAAATTCAAAAGAAACGTTAATCACTTTGGCAATTTATTTTATCGATATTCTATCCAAACATTTAACGCCTTACTGCAGAAAATATTACGAACTAATGAGTAATGACGTAGTGTATACATTTCGATATTTTGGTTTGAATTTTTTCAAAAAGTTTTCATATTTTTATATTAAATGTGTTTGTCTTTTTAAAGATAAGATTAGGAAATAGCACTGACAAGGACATTTTGATAATAGTGTATAGCTTTTGGTTTTGCAGTGTACTATGAATACTAGTATATGATTGAAGAATTTAGCAAGGTAACTTCATGCATTTTTTCGTGCAAGGTAAACGCGATTTTAAAACAACAAATATTCTTAACTTATTTATTATCTTTAATCATAAGGTTGAATAACATACAGAGTTATACAGGAATTTCGAATAGGTTATTGTAATATTGGCTCCTTTTGCGTTTTAAAGCACCTACATTTAAAAATGTTATTTTTCAACATGTGTTTTTTGGTCAAATTTGTGTTTTTTGATTATTGGGTAATTGCATGTCATGCTATTCTTTAATTTTTGGAGACCGCTAACCAGATCTATATACAAATAATAGAGGAACGAATCCGTAAAATTAAATAAATTTCATATGCTACCATTGTGTCATTTATAAATGACTTATTTCCAACTATACTCATTCTGGGTTTGTCTTTGCTTACTGAAAAAATGACGGACATACTATTTTAAATGTTCAAGCTTATCATATTGGGGGTATAAACACTATTTTTCTAAAAGAAAAACCGTAGGAGATATAATTTCTCAACAAATTCAACTTTTTAAGTCACCAGCACGCTCTATTGCATTTATGAGAAGCGATAATAACATTTGCAATATTAATGCATATTGAATTAAAATATTTGTTTTGAACTTCATGCATTTTCTTTTTCATAAATTATTTTCCTACTGATCAGTGATACTGCAATAACAAGAACGCATTTAAACGTTAAATCCTTTATACAGAAAAAAAGGAACATCGCAATTAAACAAAACTTGCGCTTACTAATCGTATTTTTATTTCGTTATGGTCTGTTCATATAATTAGGATGACAAAACAAAAGTGCAAATACATTGTGAAAATAACAATGTTTATGCCCTTTGAAGTGGTCAGTTGAACCATTTAACGTCTTAACAAGATTAATTACACCTGTTCGATATATTGAAATACAAACTCATGTTTTGTTTCATTTGCAGGTGGAGAGGATACAGAACACCTGTTAAAGACGTATCTAAAATGAACCGATAATCCAGTTTGATTTTGAAAATGGCATAACATGGCATTGTTCCGAATGAAAATCGCACCAAGCATCTGCTTCGCCTGATTCCTTCATAAAAACGACTCGTATTATATGTAGTTACAAGCATGGAAGATTTTGATCATTTTCATCAGCAAATTGAAGATTTTCTTAGCGAGTTTAAAAACAAATCGAAAAACCTCTCCGCTGTTGCTGCGTTTAACTTACATATAAAGACTACAGCAAACGATACAAATGTGACGAAAATCGAGAACGACTCAAATAAACATGTCGTCGGAAACATCATTTTGATAACAGCATATACCATTTTGATGTGCATTTCCTTATTTGGAAATAGTATTGTCTGTTACGTCATCGTTCGTAATAGAAGAATGTATACCGTGACCAATTTTTTCATCGCCAATATGGCAATATCGGATCTGTTTGTCACATGTTTCAATGTTCCATTTAACATTGCAAGACATTTACTTGATGAATGGCCATTTGGAGATTTTATATGCCATCTGATGAATTTCTCATTGATGATATCAGTGTATGTATCCACATTTACGCTGACCGCCATCGCACTAGATCGTCAATATGTTCTTCTTTATCCGCTAAAGCCTAGAATAACCAAACGTTCAGGATTAATCATTTTGGCCTTTATATGGGTAATATCTTTTCTCTTGTCATTGCCGTATGGAATTTATACTGAAGTGTCCGAGGTCAACTTCCTGTTAAGAAGAGTGAAAAGATGCAGATCTAATTTTCCGGAACCGAAAGAAGAGTTTGAGAAGACATTGACTATAACAACAACAATTATACAATATTTTATTCCCTTAACCATCATAGGGGTTTCATACGGACGGATAGTGAGGAAGTTATGGCGCAGAACCCATCTTGGCGCAGTCACGCACTCACAACAACGATCTCAAAATAAGGCAAAACGCAAAAGTATAAAACTATTAATAACAGTGGTGGTTGTATTTGCGCTTTGTTGGATGCCCTTGAATTTATATCATATACTGACCGATTTTCATCCTAATACCAGCGTCTTTCAATACAACAGTACAGCGTTCTTTGTTTTTCATTGGATAGCCATCAGCAGCACGTGCTACAACCCTTTCGTTTATTGCTGGATGAACGAATCATTTCGAAAAGAGGTAAAGTCCTGTATAGATGTTTGTTTCAGATCTTGTCAATCAGATCCTGGAAACAACAAAAATGGTTTCTTGAGCCGGAGAAATTTCTTTAATCGGTACAGTCTGAAAACAATGTCGACGATTTTACGACCAAGTTCCACCTTCAGTACCATTCCGTATTCTACCAAATCCTGTCTAGATTCCTCAGGCAAATCCAAGGACGACATTCCTTTGTTTGAGACGAATCACACTGTGTTTTCAGATATTTCAAATACATAACCCGGTTCTTGTTAAACTTTCCCACGAAATATTCCATCCAATTTTATTCCATGTTTACAGCTTTGTTAAAAATGAAGAAATTGTATGTTTCTGTTGACCATTTAACGGTAGAGGTGTCCTGTTCTGTCTCATTACTTCTCTTTTAATCAATGTTTGTATAAAAACTGCAAATATGTTGCTTGTCTATGTGTTATTTTTCATTAGTCTGAATTTTCTTTTTCGAAGTGCCGTGGCGATCTTACTCGAGAGGAAACATCAAATATCCTTAGAGCCAGACAGTTTTCCATGGTTCGGATGGCTTCTGTTGTACGTGAGGGCACTTTTGATCCAACATGTCTACCCCTCCGACAAATCCATGGTTCTTCAAGAGAATGTGATCCATGCCTGTTAGCATATTTGACGTATTTAGATATACATGTATGAAACTTTGTTTTTTTTCCATGCTTGGTAGTCAAGTTTCTTCTTTAAAACCACAGCATTTGTTATTATCTCTTTCTATTTTTGTGAATAATTATATAATTTCAAACGTCATTATTTTCATTTTGTTTTTTTTCTTTAAGCCCAATGCATTCAAAGAAAATGAAACTTTGAGTTGAAAAATTGAATCATATAACAGAATCAAAGGAATCATGGAGAGGCAGATTGTCCCATATTTTAATTTCCCTGAAATATATGGAGATAATGAACAGTATTAAAGATCAAAAGTCCATTCCCTGCTGCCGACCGGTCAGACCCGCTGTGTCACGTGCTCCTTGTCAAGATCAGGAAATAACGGAGAAATACGTCGTCAATTCTGTGTTTAAAAATGTACTAACAATTATTTTGCAAAACGTCAGTCAGCATTTGACTCAATGATAAATTGTATTTGCTGACAAGTTCAATGTATTGACCATAAATCTTATCTAATGATGACTTTAAACCAGACTGCTGATATTCTTGTTTCATCAACTTGTTTGTCCATAATTTACCTCGTTTTATAAATTATACATATACAGAGCAAGCTTTTGCGTATTGAATCAACTGAGAGATATAAACTCCGTATGCTGGTGATGAAGGTAAATTGCTGCATAAGTAATGAAAGCAGACGATTAAAAAGTTGAAATCATCAAGTTAATCATAGAGATTGGTTGGTAGATTGCCATTAAAGTCTTTTTCAAGTAAATATTCAAATATATGGTAACAGATATGCCAGACTCTGTGCTATCTTTTATCTCAAGCTCACCGAAATATACCGTATTGATATAAGAATGGACATAATCATTGTTGATTAAATCAGATAATTTATAAGATAACGAAGACAAAGGATTCAATTCAATGAAAATAAATCTGATTTTGCCCTTATTTGCCACTTTAAAATACGACCAAATGATATGTAACTTTTATTTACAAACTAGGTCGCGTGATAACGTACGAGTTTGCAAATGTTGAATCAAACGGTGTTGATAAAATTGTTATTTAAAAAAACGTTTAAATTGCAACATCAACTTATTAGTCATAAATTTGTCTCGGTTTTTAAATGTATATAACCCAGACAATGACTTTAAGAATCAAATCATTCAGGAGATGAAGCATACACCAAATAAAGGTGATTTTGTAATATTCCAAAAGGAGGATGGAAGAACTGAAGAGATCAAGTGAGTCCATGGCACCTGATCCCATCTCTAATGTTTGGGGCTCCGTGTTTACTCCGCTCCTACTTTGTTATGTTCGAGTGATTTTTGGGCTCGAATACTGTTCGTTATCTCCACGTTTCACAAGAAAGTTATAAGTTGGTCGTTATCGTCCATAGTCTTCAAAATCTTCAAATATGAAATGGATTTGGCAGACTCCATTGGATCACTTATTAGGGTACATGAATTCGGCGTATGAATGAAAGTAACCATAAAATTTGTTAACAAATAGAATATTGCTCAAGTACTAGTATCTCAATTGTGGGTTGAAAACCACAGCAGTTGTTTTTTCTCTCTCAAGAAGTGCTTGAATAAATTTTGATTCGTACTGTAGGAATAGAAAATCATTTCCTTTATTTCCGATGAAGCCGTTTATCAGTCAGTATACAACACTAATCATGACACCTGTACAGATTTCTTTAGACGTGGCTGCTTCATCAATTATGCATACGAGGACAAACACCTCAATATTTAACATATAATAAATATAAAAAAAAATGAAAACAATAAAATGCTCTTATTTGATTATTAGTACGGGAATGAACGTCGCAGCTATTGCAGAAAAAATAGAGTTACTGTGTACATCAAAGTCACTAAATGATACGTCTCGCCTCCCCGATGAATATAAACACAACGTCCATGTTTTGCTATGAGAGACCGAAATAAGTATCCATCAAAGAGTAAAATAAGAGGTGTATAAAAGTATTTTGCAATAAAGAATCTGTGAAAGTATCTTTAAATTTTATTCAGTTGTATAGGAGGAGTTGCGGATTAGAGATGGGTACCTTTCAGTTTAGAATGGCAGTGCCCATACTTTACCATGGAAACCCTAAAATATGAGTCGGATAAAAAAAATAAAGTGTTATAATATGCGCATCCTTTTTTTTACTTTTTAATCGGACACATGCATATATATAGAAAAATATATATAGACATCACTCAAATTACAATGCAATAAACCTTACCATTCTAGTAGAAATCCTAAGGTTGTCCTCAAAGCAAGTAAAGTTCTAATAAAATTTAAGTAAAATCAATCATATAAAGGGCTTCAGTTTTGTAGAGAAAGTGCCTTATTGCATAAAAAACTGTTTGAATTTATTTACTGTATAGGGGGAAAATAACTCGCGGTGTTAATATTCGCTATATTCACGGTGTTAACAAATCCGTGAATTCAAGAAACAGTGAATAAATTTTCAATAATCTCTATGTTGTATTTGGAAATTTGAGAATAGACTACGATAGAAATATACAAGTGTACGTGCAGTCCATGGTCATTTCAGTAATTGCGAGTAGCACTGTCATTCAATTAGTTTTAATTATCACGCTTTGCTTTAATTCAAATCGGCAGATAATAATTTGTGTTTGTCCAAAAGCTGTTTTAATAGCCAACGCTACATGTTTCATCAATCAAAACACGTGGCCCACGGGTTTTGATTACCCCTGCGTAACTAATGTTACCACGTGTATTTGTTACCTGTATTCCCATGCATATAAGTTCATGTAGTTTTTATCGACATTTTGCTTTTAAAAAATCATTCAAAAAAAATATCGAACTTACTGACGAAGGAAGTGTGGAAAGATCTTATTTCGTAGAACTACATAAAAAGTTTTATTTCTGTCCAGTGGTTTTTTGCCGCGTTGTATTGAAGATCTCGGGTGCACATGTACTCATCGTAATAGCAAATAGGTATGTCATTTAACGTTTAGGGACTATTAATAACTGCACTTGCGTTAATTAATCATTTATAAAATCTAACTATTTTATAATAACTTACCCCTTTGTTCGTGAAATAAAAACATAACGCTGATAAATTTCGTTGACATGTAGCTATGGTATGGATAAAATGGAGACAAGAGAAGTAACTTTTACTACATACCAAATTCCGCGAATTCAAGAAACCGCGATCGTGTCAGATGAGAGAAAAACGTGAAAATTACAACCCGTGATATTAATCCCTTATACAGTATATGCAAAACTGTACAAAACTATGCGCAATAAAGATAAAGGGAAACATCAACCAGGCAGACAACGAATTATATGAGGGGTCAGGGGACATCCAGTGCCATAGCTGGAGGATCGCGTCAGTAAGGATAACTTACTGTTAGACTAGCACAGAAAGCAAAAGAAAGGAAATATATATTGAGACATTAATTTCCTTAAAATCGACCCCTCGTGAAAAAAGGTTAATTTAAAAAAGCTTTTCCGATAATTTAACGGGCATTAATTGTGCCACCAATCGAAATGAAGGTTAATATTTTTTCATGATTCTTACAAATACTTTAATTTTTCAAACATTTGCTTGAATTTCCTCATTGTAAAACATACTTGGCTTTTGCTTGATTTAATTTATATTCTAAAAGTTTTTAAAATTCATTTGTGTGTTGTGTTTTTCTTCTATTGGAACATTCAAAGGGTGTGACACTTCCAAGAACGAAATCAGTAATGCATGTGATAAGAAAAAAATCCCTTTACAAAATAAACTTAATAGAATCAGTTGTTGATTTAGTGCTGAAAAGGTTAACATTTTAAAAATTCATTAGCATTATTATCATAACAAACTATGACCGAATTTAAAAGACATATGAACGTCTTCACTCCAGATGTAATGACTAAAGAGTAAAAGTTTAAATATTTGAAGGAAAATTTAAATATAAAAGTGCACAATATTCCAACGAAAATAAATGAAGATTCTAAAATGTTTTATAAGTTGGTTTTCCTTTCACTTGTCTTTTGGAATATTGTATTTAGACAGTGTAATAAAAACCTTTGGAATATTTGAAGCCGAACGTACACGCAGAGAGCTTATACATGTATCAATTACAAATCTAAAGTTAATTATAGTAAATAAGAGGGACAAAGAAATCGTCTTTTGATTCGTTTGAATACTTTTTTGTCATGTTATTTAGAATATTTATATGACAGGCTTTTATATATATATATATCTAAGTACATGAAGTATACCGTCTAAAATGAATGAAATGATAATATCGATAGTATAGAGAAAAAGTACTTCCTTCCATCGAAACATTGCGATTTCATCCATTTTTTTTTACCTGTAAAGTACTGACTTTCAGAAAAAGTTAAGAACTGATAAATTAACACACAAAATTCATTATTTAATTTTTATTTTTAATCATACCTTTTTACATGAGTAAGATATCGAAATTGCACCACGAAAAGACTTTGTAAAATTTTCGCACATTTTGCGTAGATCGCGATGTTTAATCCAACAAAGAGAAAAGAAAGTCTGAAAAAATGTATCATATCGATAATTTCTGGGCCTTTGCAAGTATCTAAGTTTAAGATTATTTTCCATTAAACTAGATATAAGCGTGCCTTTAGCCTTGACATGCTTGGTCATTTAGTGTAAAGATTTTTGGGTCCTTTAATGAGGACTACACGATTAGAAAAGATGAAGAATATACATGTAGCTTACAAATTAAACAAAATAATGATGCAAATCCTTTGATGTTAATGGTAAGTGAACTGATTTTTGTAAAAAAGGCTATAAAGAATTTTAGCTTTCACCCTTAATTAGTATACGTTAATTCTAAAATAAGTAACATGCAATTTTTCCCCTCTTTGACTAAAAAAGAGTGAGCTTTTTGACAGTCTCAGTTTGGGAATATCAAAGAATATGACCCTCTTTTGCACATGTATTTAATTTAAGGTACATAGTCATCACATTTTGTGCGAATCTATGTCTTGCATTTACTTAATTCCCTCGACTATTACCCAGGACTGTCGCAATTGTTATACTGCATATAATCTTTCAGTTTTGATTACTATTGGGCCCATATGCATTCTTCAGAAAATTAAAATTCTGTCTGCTTTTAAGTTGATGGGTTAAGGGGGTGCAAATGCCATATTTTGTTTTTAATATGTCGAACGTGTGCATTCATCCCTACAAAAATTAGAAAGCGAAAATTGAAAACAACATTATTTTTTTAATTTCCATTTAAAGAGGGGTGACTCAAAAATCATCGCTCCACATCTCAATTCTAACTTGACCTGCATGTATTTTTCTTGTAAAATAGCTGTCTATGCGATTTCAAATATAAACGGATCCAGAAAATTTCACATTTCTATAAGTGTGAGAGGGATAACTCTATCATAAAAACATCAGACCACGACCAAAGAACGCAATCTCTACCCAGAGTTATCGTTCAACTTTTACCTCTGTCATCGTCTAAAAACTAGTGCAGGATCGGAGGAACGTGATTTTTTCAAGTATTGTTTAAAATGGACTGCAAAAAGATGCACCTTCCTTTTTTTGTATGCGTCAATTCTGCAAGTTGTTTGTTTAAAAAACTAAATCATGTTTATTTATCAGCAAAACTTTTTAAATTTTCCACGTATGCAATATCCTGCCGAGAAATAATCCCCTATCAGATGATGAAATAGCGAAATCTGAATTTGATTCTCATAAATAAACCTTCATTTTAGCTGTTCAGCAAGAATTTAGAAGTGTTACATTGACAATTTATGATGCAAAAGGTAGAAGTAAGTTTTGCCAAAAATCCTGGCATTTATAGACGTTAGCAGAGGTATTGTAGCGAAGTGAATGATAACTCTTGGTAGAACGAGGGTACCTCGAAAGGAATCTGGGAGCACTTGCAAAGTGAAAATTCCCTTGACGCATCAAATATAATATTACATGTATATTTGTTGTTTTGATGTATCTGGTTGCTTTGAAAATTGAAAAAAAGAACATTTTCCCTGATATTTTGTTCTGATTTGCTAAAATAAAAAAAAAACAAACATGAAAAATGTCTAATTCCTTGAGATATCTGCAATTCGTTGTTGTTATTGGAGGGAGGCGTGACAAATATTAATTGTAAGGGCATTAATCGCTATAAATCTGAAAAATAATAATTTATTCTACAATCATTGCTTATATAAGTTTAAAAAAAATTATCTTAAAAGTTGTAAAAAATTACTGCATATTTTATTATTTGTTTAGGATTGTATTTATTCACTGTTCTTTCCTATATTTAGAATATCTCCAAATCTTTCAAAAATCTGTATCGACAACATATATAAAAAATCTTCAACATTTAATAATCCTGTCATAGTTATCTTTCTTTCCATAAAACTGGAATCTTTCTGTCTACGCCATTACTGGTGGAATGAAAATATTTACAGCAATGAGGACCTTAAATGAACTATACATGTAGGGAGATAACGAACAGTTTTCAACCTCAAAAGCCCCTTTTGAAAACAATATAATACAACATAGGTACAGATCAAACATAGGCCTCTAAAACAAAAGAGGAAGGATTAGGTATCATGGAGGAATGATCATCCCCTGCCGTGTGCTCCTTGTCATGATCGGTAAATAACGCGAAAATCCGTCGACAATTCAGTATGTAATAGCCAAACAATTTGTATGAAAAAAAAGCCAGTCAGAATTTGACTTAATGATAAATTGTATTTGCTGACAATGTCATTGTCTCGACCACAGAATTTCCGAAATGTTGATTTTAAACGATCAACGCCTGATCTAACAAACCCATACCATTCATTCTTACTGACAATGGAGAGGCAAAACAAAACATTGATGCCAGATATTATGTTAACATCCCTAAAGTCCAGGGTGCCGTTTTCATCAGTGTCTACAATGTATCTCAGAAACGGACACGGGCGATTTGAAAGCTTCCCCTGTCCCACTGTCAATTTTATGAAGATTGAGCTTAACTGTACACTAGGTTAAATTTCGATAGATAATCAAATTTTAAGTGAAATTTTATGAAATGCCGCGTAAATTGTTTAACAAGAGAAACTTTTTTGTATCGATAGTTGACCTCCTTATATAATATGATAAAAAAATATATAATAGTGATCCAGGGGATAATGTATGTTTAAATAAAATGATTATCCAGACGGAAGTTTTTCTGTATCGACTTCTGTATCGACTTTCAACCATTTTCTCAAATGAGACATAAAGCAAACAAACAGGAAGATTTTAAATTGTAAAAAAAAAAAATGTAATTTAGGCCAACTTTAAAATAATATTTTCTTGCTCTCTCTCCCGACTCAGGGAAAAATTATTAGGTCGGTAGGTAGGTAGGAGAATCTTTTTTCCAAAAAAAGAAATTCAACATATTTGATTACAGGATAAGAGGAATAAAAAGAAAAAATATATATCGTGTCCTGGAATATAAAATGTTTTGAATTTTCAGTCAGTCGGTCGGGAGAGTGACCAAACAATTTTTTCAAGGTGGCCTTATTAATATATGTTTTATTTCACCTGAGCCAAATGTTTAAATAAAATTTTTAATATAATTCGTTATCTTAAGCGTCAACGTTTCTCCTGTTTGCCTTTTCAAGAGTCAAGTCCCAGTTATTGCAGAATAATTCCAATATGAAATAAATTCATTAATTTCCTGTGTTTTGATTGGACAAGAATAGATTCGAAAAAGAATTTACACATCGATGAATTTTACAGCCGGAACTACTTTATTGACCTGTTTCTAGTATAAACAATATGGCTGCCTCCATGTTCTCGTTGATTCTCTAGTTAGTTTGATTGTGTAAAAGTCCTTTTATTTGCATTGATATTAAATTAACAAAATAAAAATTATATTAAAAAGCCTTTTTAATTACTTAAATAAAGAAATTATTTTAAAATTTGAAAAGAAGAAAATTTTATCGTCTGCATTAGACGTCATACGTAGACTACATGATATTACATGTAAAATGGAATCGGATGAAAACGAAAGTTTTGAAACACCCCCAGTAACATTCGAGTTGAATTTACCTGAGGAAATGAATTCAGGAGAGGTTCTTAGTCTTCTAGAAGTACTCCAGTCAGATGTCCAAGGTTTTGATGAGATGCTTTTGAATGCAGTTACAGACATTCAAGAAGACCAAACTTTAGAAGCAGTTACAAAAACTGAGCTGCAACTAGTAGTAGTACTGAAGTCTCACACATAAACACAAATTTACAGCCTCTACCAGACAGCATTTCAGAAGTGACTACTGCTCAGAGATTCAAGACCTTACAGGAACAGGACCTGCTGGAGATTGAAACTAACCAATACAGCAACTCGACAAAGAAAAATACCAAATGGGGCATTGGTGTCTTTAATGGTGAGAATATATTGTAAATTAAAATAACAGATTGTACTTTGATGCATAATTCACCAATTCAACCCAGTCAATGGTCAGTTTTGACATTAGAATGAAAATCAAAACATGAACATTTATGGATTGATAGGTGTGAAAATTTTAAGCCAAAGAATTGTTTCTATAGACTGGCCTACAATCTGTTTTAACCTGAATATTGTGACATACATGTACTCTTCTTCAGTGTTGATGAATAAAAACTAAATCAGATGACTCGGCACACATTATAGCACAGTGTAAACTTATAGAGACTGCCAATTAATTGTTAAACAATTAACATGTTAATAAAGAAAAAAATCATAAAAATTAAAAGTAATAATCAACAATAATATTTCAGCATGGTGTATGGAAAGACTGAATGAGGTTTTAGACTTACATACAATTTCTGCACCTGTATTAGATGAGAATTTGAGGAAATTCTACGCAGAAGCACAGCCAAAGAATTTGAGTAGTCGTGTGCAGAAGATGCCTCAGGAACATGCAGCTGAATACCACAAAAAATCCATGAAAAATGTAAGGGCGGCCATCAGTAGATATTTAAAAGACATAGGGAGACAAATTGATATTGTGAAGGACACTGAATTTAAAAGCTCAAATGCCATGCTCAGTTCAAAGCTGAAATTCAACCTTAAACAAGGCCTCTCCAGACCAACAAAACACCATGCTGCAATTCCTAATGAAGACCTGATGAAAATAAACACCTACCTTTCAGGAAAGAATCCGGTAGCGCTAAGATTCAGGATCTGGTACCTTTTGGCAATTCACTTTGTCAGTCGGGGATGTGAATTTCACCACCAATTATCACTTCAGTCCTTGAAATTTCAAAAGGATGAAAATGGCATAGAATACATAACCATTACACATGAGACGCATCAAAAAAACCACCAAGGAGGGTTAGATGGGAGCTCTGAGGAAGCACAGGACAAACGCATGTATGTTACTGGAAAAGAAACCTGTCCTGTCCAATCTATGAAATTATTCATCTCTAAAACTGACCCCAAAGCCACCTCCTTATTAATGAGTGTGACAAAGATGCACTGCATTCTGAGGATCCCGAAGCTCACGACATTTGGTATTCAAATGTTCCAGTAAAACCAAAAAAGTTTACTACATTTATGCCAGACATATGTAAAAATGCTACCACATAGAGATATACAGCACATTCTTTGAGAACAACCTCCATAACAGCTATGAGCGACGCAGGACTGACAGACAGGAACATCATGTTCATGTCGGATCACAAATGGGAAGAGTCTCTGAAATCCTATTGCCGTCGCCCCAGTGTTCAACAAAAAAAAATGATCAGTTCCGTTCTAGGAAGCGTTGCTGCTGGAGTCGGTGTAGAGAGAAACCCAGACTTACCTGTCGTCCCTGCTCAAGGCCTACCTGATCCAATCTGCCCACCCCCTGCAGCTCTTGTCGCAAATCAAAGCCTAAATATTAATCGTGAGTCCAGCCTTCTTACAGGTTTTGGCTCTTACTCGATGTTCAAGGAATGCACCTTCCACTTCAACCATTAGGCCTAACCACTGACGCTCTCCGTACTAAACATGTCAAGGACGAATAATTCAAAACGGTTGTGGAAAATTGTTTATCATATTTCCGATGTTTGTTGACTTAAAAATTACTTGTTAAAGTTTAATGCGTTTGTTTTATTGTATGTTTTGAATATTAAAGTTAATTATATTAATGTTCTCCAGGATTACGTTTTATTTACACAGTGCGGCGTAATGTATTCCTACGCCATATATAAAAGCGGAGCATTTAATGTATGGAGGCTTCGAAGAGAAATAATTTTAACGCCGAGGAATTATTGGAATTATAAGGATTAAACGTTCTTTTTTCAGAATTTATCGATGTGTAAACTCGCGCCTTTGTACTCACAAACTTTACATAAAAGTGCTTCGCACTTTTATTGAGTTTGTGAGTACAAAGGCGCGAGTTTACACATCGATAAATTCTGAAAAAAGAACGTTTAATCCTATAATGTTTTCCAAACTTGGTACAAAACATTGGCGTCTGTTTCTTCTCATTGTGACGTGTTTCATTTATTTAATCACTTCCCCGTCGATATACTTAACATAGATTTACTCACTAACTCTCTTACTTAATTACATGTAAATGTACGTACTAATTTACTTTCTTTATTACGTTACTTCGCAAGTGGCTAATTCATCGTATTGACCTACAAGACAACAATTTATTAAGCAATATCTCCTCCTTAGGAATAACATGTCATGAGATATGTAATACAAACTAAGCACATGAGTAAATATGGAAAATGTAGTCTTAAGGGAAAATGAAAATAAATACTTGAGAATATACGAGTATGTAGGAAATATTAAATTCTTTTCAGGAAAATTATAAACAGAGGTTGGGTTAAAAGTTAAATAAAGCAATACACGCTTTATAGAAATTAACAAAAACAATTTTTTCCAAAATAAAATCTCAAAGATTCTTCAAAGAAATGGATCAAATTTTTAATATAGGGAAAATGATATAGCAGAAAATCAATGTCAAAAAGGTCGTCCTCATATATAAAAGCCTATGTGTGATATAATATCATATACTTGTAGCTTGTAGTGTATTCATAAGATTTAAAGGTAGGTAGTGACAAAACAAGACTTTAAAATTTTCTTCTGGAATGGTATATATGCTACATTATTTTTCAGAAAAAGAGCAAACCCATATGTCATCAGATTAGCGTTATGGCACAAAAATACATGTATTTTGTTTTTTAATCGAGAGCAATTAAGTTGTTCTGATAATAATTTCCGTATATCATAATTTCATTCTTTGCTTTTCATTTAAAAGTTCTTTTGAGAGAACAGTTCAACAAATCACAAGTCCCTCTTTTTACAATCAAAACTGGTCCGGTTTGACTTAATTTGGAAAGGCGTTGCCATCAAAATGTCAATAAATATCAAGGATCATTTTGCTGATATAAATAGCCTTTTTTCGTTTTTTTTCATCCTTGGATTAAATCTGTAAATTGAAGCATCATGAAGAAAACAATCTTAATTCGAATTATTTTCCTATCTTGCACATCTTTCTTGAGCATGTCGCAAGTTATTTTTGAAGAAGTCTGTGACCAAAAAATATATCATGAAGCCGAACAGATGAGAATGTTTGATAAGTTCTGGAAAATAATGGAATCTCGATTATTTTTATTTGAGGGTCAAATGAAGAAAGACTTTGAAGCCTTTCCAAAGAACGTTCAAAATACTTTACAGCTACAGACTTCTCAACTGGTTCAAACTTTCGACGAACAACGCAAGAATTTGTTTGGTGAGATATATAACATTTCAAAGAGAATTGAAGATCTCGAATTATATCAATCTTCTGTTAACATCGTTTGGCAGAATCAACACACTTCAATCAAAAGTGAAATGAATAATATTTCAACAAGAATTCAGGATATGGAGTCATCTCTTAGCTCTGCATTTGACAATGTTCATAGGGATTTTCAGCATAACATATCAGAAATGAGAGATAAATTTACAAAACTGGATGCAGTTGTGGAAAAAATAGAGACAAGACTAAATAAAAGCGACTTTACATATTTTGAAATTGTTAGAAATATTTCAAAGAATGGTGAATCACTCAATCAAGTATTAAGAGATATATCTTTAATAGAATCAAGTGTTAATAATACTGTTCACAACACTGAAAGCAAGATGACGTTTAAGTTTGAAAAAGGAATAAATGCTTCCAACGAGGCATTATCGAACATGCAAACTTCCCTCAATTCCTTGCACAAGGAAAATGAAGAACACAGAGCAAAATTGGCGAATTTTGAAATCAGATTAGACGAATCAAGTATAATTGCTGAATTTCTTAAAAATAATTTGTCTTTAATTGAAGATAATTTATTAGTAGCAGTTGAAGAAGGTCAAAGGAATTGCATGTGGAAGATTAATTCAACAAAAACGGATATATCTCAAGTTTTGCAAAGGTTATTTACTATTGATAAGTCACTTTCTGCAAAGATAATGAACAACGAAAACAGTATGAACAAGTTAAATTCAACTCTAAGTTCAGTGACGGTAGGACAAAGGAATTGCATGAGGACAATAAATTCAACAAAAGCTTATATTTCCCAAGTTTCGCAAAATTTATCAGAGGTTAATATAACACTTTTAATGAAAGTGGTGGGCACAAATAACAGTTTAAATTCGTTAACTTCAACCCTAACTTCAGTAGCTGAAGAACAAAGGAATTGCACGAGGACAATTAATTCAACAAAAGCGTATATTTCTCAAGTTTCGCAAAGTTTATATGCAGTTAATTTGACACTTTCGATGAAAGTAGTGAACACAGAAAATAGTCTAAATTCGTTACATTCCACCCTAAATACAGCCCAACATGACATTAATTCTCTTTCCAGTGGTTTGTTCAATGCATCCGGGAGTATATCTAGTATTCAGAACTCAGTCCAAGTAGTCACCAACTCAGATGCTGCTCAAAATGTTCAAATCGCCACAATGCAGTCACGATACGAATCTTATAATACTTCGATAACGCTTCTATCGACAATTGTGAAAGCTGCTTGTAAGAACTTTTTTATCACATAAAAATAATGTCAATATTATAATGCTCGCAAAAATGTACAAAATGTTAATTTTGTATGATTTTAGTTACAATAAGCAAACATTTGTAAATGTAACTCATATTTTCTTTTTTTGCTATTTTCTAGTTGAAGTACGCTTAGTGGGTTCTTCTTCATGTGGTAGGGTAGAAGTTTCATATGTTGGGGTTTGGGGAACAATTTGTGATGACGCTTGGGATATCAACGACGCCAATGTGGTCTGTAGAATGCTTGGTTACAGCAGGTAAAACATCATTTTATGAAAAAAAATATTTTCAACTAAATTTAAAGTACGTTTGGCCCTTTTCCAAATCCTCTGATATAAAGGGTCCTCCTCACACCTATAGTAAAAATAATTTGATTTACTAAAGTCAGAACTTATATACATATAATGAACCATAGTAAATAAAATCAAGTATTGTTAACTATAGTATTTTTTGGTTAGGGTTTGTACTTTAAAGTTCTTTAAAAGTGTTTGTTTATCATGATCGCAGACATGCCAAAAATTCTTCCTTGATCAAATGTACTTTATATCTTGAATTTCTAATAATGAAGTATTTTTTGTCATTTTGGAGAATTCGCAAGACCATCCGCTTACCACGTATCTATAGAAGATTTCATCTTATTCTTTAAAACAAAATCTGCATATTGAAAAGTCGTTTCCATTTCATTCCACTTATCAATAAATGCAGGCGGAGTTGAACAGAGAAAAGCTGAAGTGTGTGCAATTAATTTTTCAAAACTTATTAAATTGATTTTTAGTGGCGGGAGAGCTTTTTCTCAAGCAACATATGGTCGAGGGAGTGGAAAAATATGGCTTGACCAAGTCCAATGCGATGGAACAGAGTCATCATTGTGGGAATGTCCAAAAAATCCAATCGGAATCCACGATTGTGGTCACCACGAGGACGCTAGTGTATGCTGCGTGGGTTTGTTAATGCAGCACGCACCGATTGAAAAACCTAGTGAATGGAACAGAATGGAAAATACTTAAAGGAGTACACTGTTTGTGACGAGCTGACGCTTTAAACTTTACGTTTTTGAACTTTAAATTCTACGTCACATTCTCGCCACATCAAAGGAAGTAGCCGACATAGCGTCTCTCCCACGCTAAAGTCGGTCAGCTGCAACATAAAGCTTGTTTTAGGGGTTCAAGAAATGGAGAAGTCAGTCCCGATGTCGTTTTCTTGAATGTTGCTTGCAAAGTTAAAAGTTTTTTTTACCTTGAATTTAAAAAAAAAGTTTTTTTATATCTTGCAATTGAATTTAAAAATTTTAAGATTTTTTTCAGTCCATTACGAATATTTAAATTTGTCAATTATTTTATTGTATTATCGCCAAATTTACTTTTTTTTCATATTGGCGTACAAGTATAAAAGTCGAGTAGTGCATGATTCATTGATCATTGGATTTATTAGTTACGCGTATCAACCCAAGTCATGCATTCTGAGATTGTTGCAATTTGGTACAAAATATACATGGTGAAAAATGGACCAGGCTGAAGCTAGCAGCCAATAACAGCAGCCACTAAGCGCGTAGATGCTAGCAGCCAATAAGGAAATTCATCAAAGAACTGAAAGTACTCAGACGCAGTACTGTTTTTAATACGTTATTTTAGATAATTAATGGTTTATGATTAGAAAATTAATGCAACAATTAATTACATAATAAATCAGATACTCAGAGGCAGTAAGGCTCACCTGAACAATTCTTTTTCTTTTTTAAAACCGAAAAAAGGAAATAAATTACTTTATAATTTTTATCCAATTGAACAAACAAGCACTAGGAAATGATTAACTCCTTCAGGAAGAATCCCATTTCAACTCCTTCAGGGACCTCACGATTATGATCGGGCCAATAAGCTAACCTGAAATTTGATTAATATATAACGATTGAAACAGAAATATGGCACAAGTGTAAACTAGGTTGAAGTATATTTCGAACATTATTACTGGGACAACTTAATGAATCTATAAGACTGTAAATTACCACTATCAGAAATAAGTGGTGGTGGTGCCACCAAGTGGTTCTAAAAGCATTTTTGATATTACAGTCAGGTATTATACCCATGATTTATAAAGTGATCAACACTACTAGGGCAAGATAGAAGGGCCCAAGGATTATTATTTCCTGCTATCACTATAATCAGAAGTTGCTTTAGTGGTACCACCAGGTGGTGCCAAGTGCATGGGTAATATTTCAACCAATCATTCGTCATCAATTATTGGTGATTAAGTTAAGGGTCTTAGGGAGAATCCCTTGTCAACGTTTCAAAAGGTTCCAGGGACCGGAAAGGGAAAGTTATCTATATCAGTTAGCTAACCTGAACTTTGGCTGTTTTGCATTTTATCCCAAAAACGCGATTTAAGATAAGCTATTACACGCCTTATCTTTAGAGTGTTCATCAAATGATTATTGGGGCAAGGTAGAATGGCCCTTGGGCTATCACTTCCCACTTTCAGAATAGGGTTGTAGTGGCACCACCAAGTGCGTGGTGCATATTTCCAGCATTCATATTTTATTCATTGTCGGCCTCCTGAACAAACTAACACTGGGGGTGCGTAAGGGGGCCTTAGGGGGTATCCCTTGACAGATTTCTGCAGGGTTCTAGGGGCTGGAAGGGTCCAATTAGCTAACCTGAACTTTGATGTTTTTCATCATTGTACATCGGGAAACGGGAAAAGGGCAGCTATTCTACGCCTTATCCTTGAAGTGTTCATCAAATGATTATTGGGGCAAGGTAGAGGGGCCCTAGGGCTATCATTTGCCACTTTCAGAATGGGGCTGTAGTGGCACCACCAAGTGGTTCCAAGTGCAAGGGGCATATTTCCAGCATTCGTTATTTATTCATTGTCGGCCTCCTGAACAAACTAACACTGGGGGTGCGTAGGGGGCCTTAGGGGGTATCCCTTGACAGATTTCTGCAGGGTTCTAGGGGCTGGAAGGGTCCAATTAGCTAACCTGAACTTTGATGTTTTTCATCATTGTACATCGGGAAACGGGAAAAGGGCAGCTATTTAAAGCCTTATCCTTGAAGTGTTCATCAAATGATTATTGGGGCAAGGTAGAGGGGCCCTAGGGCTATCATTTGCCACTTTCAGAATGGGGCTGTAATGGCACCACCAAGTGGTTCCAGGTGCATGGGGCATATTTCCAGCATTCATATTTTATTCATTGTCGGCCTCCTGAACAAACTAACACTGGGGGTGCGTAGGGTGCCTTAGGGGGTATACCTTGACAGATTTCTGCAGGGTCCTAGGGGCTGGAATTGCCAATTAGCTAACCTGAACTTTGATGTTTTTCATCATTGTACATTGGGAAACGGGAAAAGGGCAGCTATTATACGCCTTATCCTTGAAGTGTTCATCAAATGATTATTGGGGCAAGGTAGAGGGGCCCTAGGGCTATCATTTGCCACTTTCAGAATGGGGCTATAGTGGCACCACCCAGTGGTGCCAAGTGCGTGGTGCATATTTCCAGCGTTCATATTTTATTCATTGTCGGCCTCCTGAACAAACTAACACTGGGGGTGGGTAGGGGGCCTTAGGGGGTATCCCTTGACAGATTTCTGCAGGGTGCTAGGGGCTGGAAGGGTCCAGTTAGCTAACCTGAACTTTGATGTTTTTCATCATTGTACATTAGGAAACGGGAAAAGGGCAGCTATTATACGCCTTATCCTTGAAGTGTTCATCAAATGATTATTGGGGCAAGGTAGAGGGTACCTAGGGCTATCATTTGCCACTTTCAGAATGGGGCTGTAGTGGCACCACCAAGTTGTTCCAAGTGCGTGGGGCATATTTCCAGCATTCATATTTTATTCATTGTCGGCCTCCTGAACAAACTAACAATGGGGGTATGTAGGGGGCCTTAGGGGGTATCCCTTGACAGATTTCTGCAGGGTGCTAGGGGCTGGAAGGGTCCAGTTAGCTAACCTGAACTTTGATGTTTTTCATCATTGTACATTCGGAAACGGGAAAAGGGCAGCTATTATACGCCTTATACTTGAAGTGTTCATCAAATGATTATTGGGGCGAGGTAGAGGAGCCCTAGGGCTATCATTTGCCACTTTCAGAATGGGGCTGTAGTGGCACCACCAAGTGGTTTCAAGTGCCTGGGGCATATTTCCAGCATTCATATTTTATTCATTGTCGGCCTCCTGAACAAACTAACACTGGGGGTGCGTAGGGGGCCTTAGGGGGTATCCCTTGACAGATTTCTGCAGGGTCCTAGGGGCTGGAAGGGTCCAATTAGCTAACCTGAACTTTGATGTTTTTCATCATTGTACATTGGGAAACGGGAAAAGGGCAGCTATTTAAAGCCTTATCCTTGAAGTGTTCATCAAATGATTATTGGGGCAAGGTAGAGGGGCCCTAGGGCTATCATTTGCCACTTTCAGAATGGGGCTGTAGTGGCACCACCAAGTGGTTCCAAGTGCCTGGGGCATATTTCCAGCATTCATATTTTATTCATTGTCGACCTCCTGAACAAACTAACACTGGGGGTGCGTAGGGGGCCTTAGGGGGTATCCCTTGACAGATTTCTGCAGGGTCCTAGGGGCTGGAAGGGTCCAATTAGCTAACCTGAACTTTGATGTTTTTCATCATTATACATTGGGAAACGGGAAAAGGGCAGCTATTATACGCCTTATCCTTAAAGTGTTCATCAAATTATTATTGGGGCGAGGTAGAGGGGCCCTAGGGCTATCATTTGCAACTTTCAGAATGGGGCTGTAGTGGCACCACCAAGTTGTTCCAAGTGCCTGGGGCATATTTCCAGCATTCATATTTTATTCATTGTCGACCTCCTGAACAAACTAACACTGGGGGTGCGTAGGGGGCCTTATGGGGTATCCCTTGACAGATTTCTGCAGGGTCCTAGGGGCTGGAAGGGTCCAATTAGCTAACCTGCACTTTGATGTTTTTCATCATTGTACATTGGGAAAAGGGAAAAGGGCAGCTATTATACGCCTTATCCTTGAAGTGTTCATCAAATGATTATTGGGGCGAGGTAGAGGGGCCCTAGGGCTATCATTTGCCACTTTCAGAATGGGGCTGTAGTGGCACCACCAAGTTGTTCCAAGTGCCTGGGGCATATTTCCAGCATTCATATTTTATTCATTGTCGGCCTCCTGAACAAACTAACACTGGGGGTGCGTAGGGGGCCTTAGGGGGTATCCCTTGACAGATTTCTGCAGGGTCCTAGGGGCTGGAAGGGTCCAATTAGCTAACCTGAACTTTGATGTTTTTCATCATTATACATTGGGAAACGGGAAAAGGGCAGCTATTCTACGCCTTATCCTTGAAGTGTTCATCAAATGATTATTGGGGCAAGGTAGAGGGGCCCTAGGGCTATCATTTGCCTTTATCTGTCTGTTTGGCCGTGAAAACTTTAATCTTGTCCTTAACTTTTGGTTTAATGGGACTATGACTTTCATATTTCACGTTTGTACTCCGTATAACAAGACATTTCTTTTTGAACCACCAAATTTGACCTTTTTACCTTGACCTTGGAGTTTGACCTTCTTTCAAATTTTTTAGCCTTGTCCATAACTTTTGAACGGTAAAGGTCAAAACTTCCATCCTTTACATACTCAGTATGTATTCTATGTGACAAGACCTTACATTGGATACTAGTTACCTTGACCTTTGGACCTTGACCATGGAGATTTTTATACTTATGAACAAGATGCGTTTTTTGAAACACTGTGCGCACGGCGGCAAAAAAGTTAAAAAAAAAACAATTTTATAGCATATAGGTCATAGTCAAGGTCACAAAGAACTTGAATAGTGAAGCATGCATACTAAATATGAAGTTTTTATCTCTTATGGTTCCAAACGAGTTATTTTTAGCATATGGGACACAATCAAGGTCACAAGGTTATTGGCCTTCGTGGCACGTGAATGTGCTTCATTAGTGAAGTATACATTTCAAATATTGTCTCTATCTTTCTTCGTTCAAAAGTTATGGCGAAGGTTAAAATTGCAGACAAAAAACTGTATTTAGCGTATACACTGTAGGTCACAGTCAAGGTCACAAGGTCATTGGCCATGGTGGCATTAACCAGTGGTGTATGCATACCAAATATGAAGTCTCTATCTTTTATGGTTCAAAATTTATGGCGAATGTAAAAGTTTGCAGAAAAAAATATTTTTAGCATATAGGTCACAGTCAAGGTCACAAGACTTTTGAACACTTAGGGCTAGTGATATCATACTTCACTTATGTAATCCTTCATTGGATACTATGAACTTTGACCTTTTGACCTTGCAGTTTGACCTACTTTTAAAAAGTAAACCTTAACCATTACTTTTGAAGGGTTAGGCCAAATGCTTTCATACTTTACATATTTAATCCTTGTGACAGGACCTTTCATTTGAAAGCAAGACCTTTGACTTTGGAGTTTGACCTACTTTTAACATCTTTAACCTTCGCCATAACATCTAAAAGGTTAGGTCTAAGGATTTCATAATTTACATATGTATTTTTATGGCAAGACCTTTCATTGTATATCAATGACCTTGACCTTGAAGTATTCCAAACTTGTGAAAAATTTTAATCTTGGCCTACTTTAATATTTTACAATTGTATTTTCAGCGAGAATACCGTTCTTTTGGTACAAATATATTAAATTTGCACTCACAAAAACATCTTGTTTAAATTTGTTATCCTACACATATTTTGGGTTTCCTTTAGCAAAGCATTGACTTTGCCACTATATTTTTATTGGAGGCGGGGGTATCATTTAACGAACTCATTGCTCACAGAGCCTTTTGTTAATTACAGTTATCAATAGCATATCTTTGGTTTGATAATGTCACTACAAAGAGGTTCCTATAATTGGAGCAAGTGCTTTCCTTTGGATCATACTCAAATATATCGTGCCTTAATTATACCCCACCTCCACCGCACCAACACACACACTTAAAAGCAGGAGGGTACGTCTTTGAAGGTAAGACAAACCCCGTGTTCAAGGTCAAAAGGTCATGGTTATTGGTTTCTGCACAAGGCCATGTCTCAAAGATTACATTTGGGAATGCTTTGGTCCTTACCGTTTAAAAGTTATGGCCAAGGTTAAAGTTTGTAAAACGTAGGTCGAACTCCAATGTCAAAGGGTCAAACGACTTGATATCCAATGAAAGGGCTTGTCACAAGGATTACATATGTCAAGTATGAAAACCCTAGCACTTACTTTTCATAGGTTTTAGCCAAGGTAAAAGTTATTTCACAAGAACAGAAATCTTCAAGGCCAAAGGGTCAAGGTTTCAATGAAAGGTCTTTCAACAAAAAATGCATTTGTGAAGTACATGTATACATACGAGGGCTGTCCGTAAAGTTCGTGGACAACATTGATAATTACTGACAAACATTGACAAAATATATGAAACTATTATTTTCATTAAATTCATGTTTCACTTTATAAATATGCAAGTTTTCAACAAAAACAAAGCACAAATAGTTATGTTTTTGCAGATATAAAAAAGACACTCGCTTATACCCGGAGCACTAAAACGAAAATTCTTGACGTTACCCGACGTCAAAAGCGAAATACGAGAACATGTAACTTTTCTCAACATAGTCAGCGTGTAACTCAATAATTGGTTATGTTGTTTTAACAAGTGATAAAAATATGCACATAATGTTTAAGTTTTATTCGTAAAATAATATTTAACAATGCCTGTCTCATATCTTGCAATCATCCAACTTCTGTCCGTGTAAAGACGATTTTATTCACGGAATACGACAAAGTCATGATCACGTTACGAAATTCATTTTTTACAGCACTGTAATCTCGGAATGACGGTCTTCCTTCACGCATGTCATCATGTAAACTGTTCATTCCGTCCAAAAATATTATATGCCACTTAAATACTAGTGAATGACTTCTTTTGCTATATATTCCCTATAGTTTACAGAATGTATTGGTCTCTGTAGGTGTTTTTCCGATGTCTACGCAGAATTTTATCACTGTTCACTGCTCCACCTATTCCGAAAACGTCTCTTTTTTGAACAATTTTGATACTGTCTTAATATGTTCTTACTATGATTGCTTCGCCGTTTTGAAACTGTGAACGTTCAAATTTTGCAGATTTGACGTGATAGCTTCTGGCAACCTCATTATTAAAAATTCTTTCTGATTTCCCCAGAATTTTATAAAATACAAATGAAATTTACAGAGTGATAAATATTTTTTAAATTAAAATTTTGCGGTGCTCCGGGTCTCCATTCCAAGTCTAATTATGAACCCATAATTGTAATTAAACATTTGAAACTGAATAAATTTTTACATTTTTTAATTCACGTTAAGTAAAGGATTAGAAATATGTCAATAATAAATATCAATGACGCAACCTTTGCTAAATATTTAGCTTGTCCACGAACTTTACGGACAACCCTCGTATGTCCTGTTATCTACTGTTTAAAAGATATGATCAAAGTAAAAAATTAGATTTTTTTTGTTAAAGTGTGTTTAACTCGAAGGTCAAGGTCAAAAAGATAGATTTGGTAGTACACAAAGAAAGTTCTTGTCACAAAGAGTACACACGTGAAATATGAAAATCATAGCTCCATTAAATCAAAAATTAAGGACAAGGTTTAAGTTTTGCGGACAAACAAATAAACAGCTAGACGAACGGACGGACACGACAAAAACTATATACCCCCCCCCAAACTTCGTTCCGGGGGGGGATAATAAGAGGTGCAAAATGGCAATATGTAACAAAGATTCTGTAATGGTCTCATACTTTTAACATCGAAACTTTGCATTTTTTAGAGGTGAAGAGATTTTTCAAACGTTAAACTTGATGTGAACTTATAATTAATATCATATAACATAAAATGTATACATATGCAAATATCTAACATTAAAGTGCAAACAAAATGTGATTATGAAACACTGATGCCCCCGTATGGCAACATAGTGAAGATTAAACTTTTTCTGAGATAAAAAGTTAATACATTGGTACCTAAAGTAGTGCCTTCTAACAGGAAATACAATTGCAAAACATGAAAGCCCCATCACCATTTGTTCCAAAGTTATGGTCAGGCTTAAGTTTTTTCATAAGTACAAAAATCTTCAAGATCAAGGTCATGAGGTCAAGTTTAATGGTATCCAATGAAAGGTCTCTCCACAAAGATAACATATTCGAAGGATGGAAGCCCTAGCCCTAACCATTCAAAAGTTATAAATTTAAAAAGAATTTTATGTACGTTAAACTCCAAGATCAAGGTCAGAAGGTTAAGGTTATTGGTACTGAATAAAAGATCTTGTAACAAGAATAACATATGTGGAGGTTGAAAACCCTAACCCTTCCTCTTCGAAAGTTATTTCCAAGGTTGACGTTTTTTCATAAGTCCGGAAATCTCAAAGGTCAAGGTCAAAATTCTTGGTTTTAATGAAAGGTCTTGCCAAAAAGAAGTTATATTTGAAATATGAAATTCCTATTATCTACCAATTAAAACTGAGGGCCAGAAGTAAAAATATGCAATTTTTGTGTAAAAGTGGGTCTAACTCCAAGGTCAAGGTCAAAATGTCAAGGTTTTGGTATCAAATGGGAGGTCTTTTTATAATAATAAAATGTGAAGTATAAAAGTCTAGTACTAACCCCTCAAAAATTATAGTCAAAATTGTATTTTTAAAGTAGGTCAAACTCCAAGGTCAAGGTCAAAGGATCAAAGTCCTTGGTATAAAATGAAGCGACTTCTCACTAGAATTACATTTGTGAAGTATGAAAGCCCTAGCACTTTCTGTTCAAAAGTTATAGCCAAGCTTAAAGTTTTTTCATAAGTACGTAAATCTCCAAGGTCAAAAAGTCAAGGTTTGTGGTATCCAATGAAACATCAAAGTTAAGGTTAGCTAACCGGCATTTCCCAGCCCCTGGGGCCCTTTGAAACTTTGACAGGGGATACCCCCTAAAACCCTTAACCCATCCCCAGTGAAAGATGGTTGAGGTTCCCAGAAATAGAGGACAAATGAATGCTTGAAATATGCCCCACGCACTTGGTACCACTTGGTGGTGCCACTACAGCCCCATTTTGAAGGTGGGAAATGATAGCCCTAGAGCTCCTCTACCTTGCCCCAATAATCATTTGATGAACACTTCAAATATAAGGCATATAATTATAGCTGGCCTTTTCCAGTTTACCAATATACAATGATGAAAAAACATCAAATTTCAGGTTAAGTAACCGGCCTTTCCCAGCCACATCGGGCCCACTGAAACTTTGACACGGGATACCCAGTAAGATCCTTAACCCATCCCCAGTGAAAGATGGTTCAGGTTCCAAGAAATAGAGGACAAATGAATGCTTGAAATATGCCCCACGCACTTGGCACCACTTGGTGGTGCCACTACAGCCCAATTTTGAAGGTGGGAAATGATAGCCCTAGGGCCCGAGACCTTACCCCAATAATCATTTGATGAACACTTAAAAGATAAGGCGTATAATAGCTGCCCTTCTCCCGTTTCGCAATGTACAATGATGAAAAAACATCAAAGTTCAGGTTAGGTAACCGGCCTTTCCCAGCCCCTGGGGTCTTTAAAAACTTTGACAGGGGATACTCCCTAAGACCCTTAACCCATCCACAGTGAAAGATGGTTCAGGTTCCAAGAAAGAGAGGACAAATGAATACTTGAAATATGTCCCACACACTTGGCACCAATTAGTTGTGCCACAACAGCCCCATTTTGAAGATTGGAAATGATAGCCCTAGGGCCCCTCTACCTTGCCCCAATAATCATTTGATGAACACTTCAAGGATAAGGCGTATAATAGCTGGCCTTTTCCCGTTTCCCAATGCACAATGATGAAAAACATCAAAGTTCAGGTTAGCTAACCGGCCTTTCCCAGCCCCTGGGGCCCATTTAAACTTTGACAGGGGATACCCCCTAAGACCCTTAACCCATCCCCAGTGGAAGATGGTTCAGGTTCCCAGAAATAGAGGACAAATGTATGCTTGAAATATGCCCCACGCACTTGGCACCACCAAGTTGTGCCACTACAGCCCCATTTTCAAGGTTGAAAATGATAGCCCAAGGGCCCCTCTACCTTGCCCCAATAATCATTTGATGAACACTTCAAAGATAAGGCGTATAATAGCTGGCCTTTTCCTGTTTCCCAATGTACAATGATGGAAAAACATCAAATTTCAGGTTAGCTAACCGGCCTTTCCCAGCCCCTGGGGCTCTTTGAAACCTATAGGGGATACTCCCTAAGACCCTTAACCCATCCCCAGTGAAAGATGGTTCAGGTTCCACAGAAATGGAGGATAAATGAATGCTTGAAATAAGTCCCACGCACTTGGCACCACTTGGTGGTGCCACTACAGCTCAATTTTGAAGGCGGGAAATGATAGCTTAGGGCCCCTCTAACTTGCCCCAATAATCATTAATTTTGATGAACACTTCAAAGATAAGGCGTATAATAACTGGCCTTTTCCCGTTTCCCAATGTACAATGATGAAAAGACATCAAATTTCAGGTTAGCTAACCGGCCTTTCCTAGTCCTTGGAGCCCTTTGAAACTTTGACAGGGGATACCCCCTAAGACCATTAACCAATCCCCAGTGAAAGATGGTTCAGGATCCCAGAAAGAGAGGACAAATGAATGCTTGAAATATGCCCCACGCACTTGGCACCACTTGGTGGTGCCACTACAGCCCAATTTTGAAGGTGGGAAATGATAGCCCTAGGGCCCCTCTACCTTGCCCTAATAATCATTGGATGAACACTTCAAGGATAAGGCGTATGATAGCTGCCCTTTTCCCGTTTCCCAATACACAATGATGAAAAACATCAAAGTTCAGGTTAGCTTACTGGACCCTTCCAGCACCTAGGACCCTGCAGAAATCTGTCAAGGGATACCCCCTAATGCATCCTACCCACTCCCAGTGTTAGTTTGTTCAGAAGACCGACAATGAATAAAATATGAATGCTGGAAATATGCCCAACGCACTTGGCACCACTTGGTGGTGCCACTACAGCCCCATTTCGAAGGTAGGAAATGAAAACCCAAGGGTCCCTCTACCTTGTCCCAAAAATCATTTGATGAACACTTCAAAGATAAGGCGTATAATAGCTGGCCTTTTCCCGTTTCCCAATGTACAATGTTGAAAAAACATCAAAGTTCAGGTTAGCTAACCGGCCTTTCCCAGCCCCTGGGGCTTTTTGAACTTTGACAGGGGATACCCCCTAAGACCCTTAACCCATCCACAGTGAAAGATGGTTCAGGTTCCCAGAAATGGAGGACATATGAATGCTTGAATATGCTCCACGCACTTGGCACCACTTGGTGGTGCCACTACAGCCCAATTTTGAAGGTGGGAACTGATAGCCTTAGGGCCCCTCTACCTTGCCCCAATAATCATTTGATGAACACTTAAAAGATTAGGCGTATAATAGCTGCCCTTCTCCCGTTTCGCAATGTACAATGATGAAAAAACATCAAAGTTCAGGTTAGCTAACCGGCCTTTCCCAGCCCCTGGGGTCTTTAAAAACTTTGACAGGGGATACTCCCTAAGACCCTTAACCCATCCACAGTGAAAGATGGTTCAGGTTCCAAGAAAGAGAGGACAAATGAATGCTTGAAATATGCCCCACACACTTGGCACCAATTAGTTGTGCCACAACAGCCCCATTTTGAAGATTGGAAATGATAGCCCTAGGGCCCCTCTACCTTGCCCCAATAATCATTTGATGAACACTTCAAGGATAAGGCGTATAATAGCTGGCCTTTTCCCGTTTCCCAATGCACAATGATGAAAAACATCAAAGTTCAGGTTAGCTAACCGGCCTTTCTCAGCCCCTGGGGCCCTTTTCAACTTTGACATGGGATACTCCCTAAGACCCTTAACCCATCCCCAGTGGAAGATGGTTCAGGTTCCCAGAAATATAGGAATGTATGTACAGGGTACGTAATTAATACCAAACGACGGAAAATATCTTATTATCATTGGCGTCGGAAGCAAATTAAAGTGGGGGGCTAAGGGTAAGAAATTTTTTTATACCTCCTAAAAAAACCTGAGAAGCAAACACACACACACACACACACACCCTCTCACACACACACACACACACACACACCCTCCCACACACACCCTCACACACCCTGACACACAAACAAAAACAAGGGATGTGTAATTTCCAAACACAAAAATCCTATTTCGTAGGTATACCTACACAGCAATGTTTAATATCTATACGTAGTCTAACTTTGGAAATAAAAGGTGGGGGTGAGGATTGTGGAGCTAAGCCCCCCTCCCCCTCCCCCGGTTTCGACGGCTATGTCTATAAATCCTAAATCTAATTACACATGCATTTTCTGATTCCTATAGATTGGCCTGGTAGATTTTGAAAATAAATAGACTGTTCTCGAAAAAAATTAAAAATAAATACTTATCCTCGACCAGCAAGAAAAGCTGTCCTTGGATAGTACTTCCAACCCCCAATCACCACCCGAAACGGAGTTTCCCTTTATCTTTGGCTTGTCAAACTTTTTTCAGATGCAAAAAAGTTATCCTTCCCTGACTTACGTGATGATATGAAGAAATCTGAAACGAATTTCTGGTATTTGCAATGAGTTTCTATATGTGTTTTTATTTGGGTGCTTAAGCACTGTGCTATATATCTCTTAGAGAAAGAACAGGTTTATGATGTGGGTTGCACTAACCCGCAATATTGGCTTTATTCTGATTTGTTTGTACATTGACCTAAAGAGAATATCGTCATATATACTGATGCAACAAGAGTGGGTTACGGTCTTGACATTTTTGTATCAGTCTCATGTATCTTAACTAGTTAATTTTCTTTTTTTCAGTGCACGGATCAGAATTCGCCGAATTAACACTTTTTTTATAATGTGTAATACTAATAAATCGGAAAAGTCATGAATGAATCATTATGCATTCTATAGACTTCAATAGGACTTAAACTACAGAAAGCACTTCACCACGACGTCACCACGTGACGTCTATAGTTAGAAAATATGCCTTAATGAAACAGTGAAAAGTTCAATACTACCCCGGGGATAATTAATTTCAATTTGTAATAATACTGACAAAACGTCAGAGTTACTCAAGCTGTAGAAAGCAAAATTATTAAATAAGAAATGAAAGACAATGACAAAAAGTTTTGATTTATTTAAATTGCAGAGAATTTGAGCAAAAAACAGACACAGGAAATAGTGTAGAACAGCATGGAGAATAAAAAATACAGTATGCCAACTCACAAATCAAATAATTCTGTCTTTTTTAATGACTTTACGATCAAATTATCATGTCACTTGATATTTTTTAAATTCGAGAGTTTTGAAGTCTATTCATCTCAATTAAAGCATCGGTTGGTGCTGTTATTGAGGAAGGAGAGAAGTTCACCAAGGCCAATCCTGACAATTTTTTAACACGCGATAAGCCAACATACGCCATCCCCTGTTGGAATATTTTTTTCCCAATGTCCAATACAACACGTTCTAGAGTCATTCCTTGAGCTTTGTGTATTGTAACTGCCCAAGAGGGAATTAGTGGAAACTGTGTTCGAAGAACTATTTGTCCAGTTTTAAGAGTAAAATGTGAGGAAATTGTTGAAATAGCAATTGAGTGGTGTTCCATAGAACTTTGGAAAATAGCTCCAACTTTTGGATCATCAAACTTCACCATTATTTCTGAAGGATTTTCACTTCCTGGTTGTTGTAGTTCAACGTTTTTAAGTTTGAATGCAGTTACTATTCCAGTTGCCCCATTTACCAAGTACTCTGATGACATAATGTTTCTTATTAACATCACTCGCGAGCCAACAGCAAGATTTAGGACTGTTGGTAAACCTCCACACTGTCTATCATCCTTAGGAAGAAGATGTGATGGAACATTATTACTCAAATTATCTGTATTACCATTTACTTGAAATAAATCTTTACTGGAAATTTTAAAAACATGATTGGTAGAATCAGTAATTTTTTGTAATTGGTTCTCATTATATTTTTCACACTGTTTTCTGGTGGGATACAAATGGACTGCACTCTGCCACTCTTCATGTTGGAGATTTACTTTTTGCCTGCCATTGAGTAATTTTATATCTTCATCAGTTATTATGCCAACTCTTGCTCTGTTTAACAATGATGCATAAATACTATCCTCGGATTGTCTGAAGTTTTGTGTTAAGAATTTGACTTTAAACAAAGTCTTCCACAAATCGAATGGAATCATAGATGTTTGTTGAAAAATATATGATCCACAAACTGGCTTAAGCTGCAGCATGTCACCAACACACAGAATACTTAATCCACCAAATGTTTTTTGATGATCGTCAGCGGTGTCCTTAATCTCAGTTAGGCGTTTGTGGATGACTGTAAATAAGTGAGAACTCACCATGCTAACTTCATCTATAATGATTGTGTGAATATGTTTGTAGGTATCACGCAGCTGTTGTAGTTTGGTAGAGGACAGACAAGAGTAATTTGTCACCAAATTTTTGTCCACTGGAATGGATAATGCACTGTGAATTGTTGATCCAGATATATTTGCAGCAGCTAATCCAGTATATGCCAGCAACATGACAACTGGGACATTTTTGTTGCTTAAACGATTTAGATACTCTCTGATAAGTTTTATTAGGTACGACTTCCCCGTTCCAGCACCACCTGTTATAAAGAGATGCAATGGGTTTGTAACAATTCCCGAGTTTGCGATTTGGTTAGAATAATGTTCATGTAGCAGTTGCAAGACTTCTTGTTGATCTTGACCTAAAGATTCAAGTGATGTTTTGAATTGGTCATCAGTCATAGTTAGATATGGAAGAGCTGGAACATTATCATGTTCCACAGGAGTGTTTGTCTGTTCTAGTTGATTGGCCAGTAATGGATTTAATGAAACAAAATGATTAGCTGGATCTTCACACAGATCACCATGGTGCATTGTTGTGTTTGGAGCTGCAGCATTAAATGTAACACCATACAAATTGTCCAACAATTGCAACTGTTGCACTAATCTCCTTACATCCTCTGTGAATTGCTGGAGATGGAGAGATGATGAATGTAACAATCCATGTTTCTGTTTCAATGCCTCTGTGGCGGAAAGATATGGGCAAATCAATTCACTTTCTTTTCTCCATGGAAGATATAAAAAAAGAGTTTGGAAACTTTTATCTTCTAAAGTTTGTTGAAACTTTGAGCTCGGTGTTTTTAGGCAGACTGGTTTTGTTCTTTTATAAATCCATCTGTCAAGATTTAGAAGTTTGTATCTTGTGCGTTGGTTTGAATTTGGTCTTGGTTCCTCTGCAGTTACAATGTATTCAGTCACAAACTGTGCAAGACACATATCATTAAATGAAGGTATTGATGGTCTACTTTGGTAATAGTCTGTAATGTTTGGCAGGAATATTTCTTCTGATGTGTCATCTAAGTTTTCAAGTTCTTGATGGGATTTTAACAACTTCGTGCGTTTTTCAAAGGGAAGTGTATTTACAAACACAACCGAGGAACTTGACTGTACAAGAGGAATAGAACACACAATATAGGTAGCTTCTTGGGCACTCATTTCTCTGTGTGTTAGCAATACATTTCCAAGTTTGAAAAGCTTTCTGGATATTGTCTCAGCAGATGACATGGCATTTAAATTCTTAGCAATTTCCTCCTTCAGATTCATTGGTTCAGCTTTACTAATGTATGCACATATATATGCCGCTGCTCCATATTTAGATCCAATTAATTGAATATCCATGTTTGATTGAAATATTTTCAAAATTTCAGGATTGTATGCATTAACCCATATATCATTCTCTGATCGTTTGGTTTCATAGAAATTTGTGGCATGTGCTGGATCCATGTTCATTTTCAAATGAGTTTCCTCTGACACCGGTTTTGGGAAATGAAAACGGCACAAAGTATTTCTTTTCTGACATGTTTGAGTGTGTTTGTGAATTTGGTATTTCAGTACAAAGTCTCTCAGCTCTTCATCATCTTCTGCAAGAGGGATTACAGTTTTTATATATTTGTCTATAAATGATGCTGCTGATCTTTGACCAGCGTGAGTGTCCAGGTCTGGTGCATTTTCAATCCAGAGTAATGCATGAACATGGGGGGAGCCTCTTTTTTGAAACTCGATTCTGGACCAATAATCTCTCACTTTTCCAAGAGGACCATTTTTCACAAGAATAACATTTCTTAGCAATGAATTCCACCTGTAATGGAAGAAAAATGCAGCAAACACTGGATTTTTACGGAGTAGTTCTTGCTTCTCTTGGTATGACATTGAACTTTGTTGTTCAGAATCGACAGACAAAAACTGTAAAAGTTCTGGCCAGTGCAAATCATTGGCTGAAAGGGTTAAAAAAAATGTTGGTGGTCCTAGTGAGTGAAATCTACACAACAAATCTTGTAAATTGGATTTCCAGTATGCAGCTGTTCCACGTAGAGGTTTCAAATATGAATAAAAATTATCCAATTCATTTCCATTTTGGAAATTCCCATGTCTTATATCTGACATAGTAAGGCGTACCTCGCAATTCTGTGTTGCAGTTGATGCCTTGGTAATTCTTGTTGCAATGTTTGTTAAACTTTGCAGTTGTGATTTTTGGAACATATTGCAGCACCAAAATAAATAAGTTGGATTTTGTCTCCATCGTGGATCCACATTCAATATTCTTGTCTGAAGGTACAATTGTAGTTGTATTTTACCATTTCGTTCAGGTTCATTTAGTCCATTTTTTCCATATGGATACAACTTCACAAAAGCAAGCTCTTCACCATGAGATTCTTTATAAATGTTAAGTGGTACTCCAGTAGCCCTTGGTAATGTTCTCACCTGTGTATTTAAGGATTCCAAAATTTCCCTCCTTGAACTTTCAGTAGGGTAAATATCACTTGGCATCAGACAGGATTCTTCACAAACAACATTTAAATTGTTTTCCGATGAAATTTCACCATCAATGGTATCATCTGCTTGAGTTCGCGTGGGATTATGACAGTTAGTGCTGGAACTCTGTTGATCATCAGGTTGAAAAGTATGTAAATGTGAGTAATCTACCTGAACATTTTCATACAACTTGTTATTATTCTTCAGCCAATGTAATGCATTATAAACATTCATTAGATTTACTGGAAATGACTTAAGTAGATTTTCCTCTCCTGTTTGGTAAGGAATATGAATAGTCACAATGTTTGAATCAGAAACTGCTAATGGTAAAGAACTGTGCAATGTTTGAATATTTTCAGGTAAATGGATTATTTGACCTTTAGTTCCATACTGTCCACCAGGTAGAGTAAATACTGATAAGAAAGCTGAAACTTGTGAAATCAGTCTTGTTTCCACTATGTTTAAACTTTTCAATTCATCAGCCTGTTCTCCTGGATCCATGCAATTAACTATTGCATTTATTGGAAGCTGCTGTTTTTTTATTTTTGTCACACATTTAGCACAAAAGTATACATCAAGTGTAACTTCTAAAGATGTACAAGCCAGATTTTCAAATGCTCTTATCAAGTCTGCATCTGCTGCCTTTACCTTTGGTGAAAGTAACAGTACATGACAGGATGAACAAAATAATTTGCTGCTAACAGGAATTTGTTTTAAAAAAGCATCTCGTGACTTGTCTATGGAACAAAAACGCTTATTTCTGGGTTCATTCTGTGTTGAAAATGATGATGGACAGGATCTTTTTCTTAAATTATTCATGATCCTATTAAAAATAAAGAAATAAAAAAAGTTATCATACAGTCACACAGCAACATGATGCCTACATATTATATAATTTTGTTTGGGTTTAAAGAATTAATTCATGTGCATACAATGAAGTTCCCTTTACACTTCACATTCTCAGATAAGGGACATAATTTGAACAAACATAACTGATCATTTAGGGACTCCGACCCTCAGGCAGGAAGGACAACTCTTTAATATATAATTTAATTCAAAAAGTGTTTAAATTGAGCTAGAAAATTAAATCTTTTCATGCAACAATTTTCATTACAATTTATATGCCTCTCAATGTGCTTCAAGGTTCTTTGAACTTCTCAGAAAGGTTTAATTAAGAGTGTTACTAATTTTTATCCCGAAAAAGCATTTTTAGATACCCATGTTTATTAACATGATATGCTTTGCAAAGAACCTTGAAGCACATTGAGAGGCATATAATGAAAATTGTTGCATGAAAAGATTTAATTTTCAAACTAAATTTAAGGACTTTTAGAATTAAATTATAAATTAAAGAGTTGTCCTTCCTTGCTGAGGGTCAAAGTCCCTTAAAACACAGTTCAAACTTTGCTTATGAAAGTTAAGCAAACAAACATTCTATGGCAGAATGAAGTAAATGTAAATTAAATTTTTAGGTTTTTTTTCTTAATATATTACAGTACTTTAAATATTTGAAAATTTCCAAACTCACATATATAATTATGATAATTATACACTGTAAAATCACTAATTTTCATGAGGGTTTAATTTTCATTGTTTTTAAGTATGGAGAAACCCACAAATTTATGAATACCACAAAATGTTAATTTTCATATGCAATACAATTAACATTCCCCAACCAAGAAATGAGGTACCAGTAAACCAATATTTTTTTTCTTAACCTTCAAAAACTTGACCCCATGAAATTTTGTGATTTTTCAGTATGCAAATACGTCGAAGGATGTAGCTTTTGTCAATGGTAGTAGTTTATGATGTTTCTTTAATAGGCTTAAATAATTTTGCTTTAAAGTAACTAATATCTGCCGTATATTTATTCAAATTATTTGAGGGAGGCTTAACTAAAAAAAATTTAATATTTCAAGTTAAAAGATTGTTTTAAAATCTTAACCAAGAATTTGTCAGTCATAGACATAGTCATCATGACTCACTATATACAGTGGAGCCTCATAAACTTTCATTTGAAACTGCACAGCCCTTGATAGTTGGTAAAGGAACAGTTAATATCCACTGTTTAATGAAAAGTAAGTTGTGATCAAGGTTTGAACCCTTGAGCTTTCAATAATTTCAGATTCATCAATTAGATTGGCTAATTACAGGTATTTAAAACATTCCCTCCTTTCTGTTGTAGAATAACCACGCCACTTTATAGCTGTTATGCACATATTATGAACACATCAAACAAATTTTTATTTAATAATAGTACATACTACAATCTAACAATTTACCTTGCTTTCCCACTATGCTAATGATTTCTTAGCAAAATGAACACAAATAATTAAACTAAAAGTCTTGCTAACAGATAAAAGTGAAATGTACATACATCTTCAATGTAATTTGTCAAACTGCCCACAATAGGTCAATAGCATGTTCAACTGTTGTGGCACGACTAGCAATAGAAAATTACACAAAATTACCAATGAACTGTTCTTTCTCAATCTTGAAAAAGCTTTCTTTTAACACTGTCACATTCACTTTTTTCATTTTTCACAGGCGTGTCTCTTTGATCGGTTCGTTGCACCTTATGACAAGGCTCATCATCATTATTATTGTCATCCAAGGACCAGGGTCTATACAATTTTTTAGGAGGTGGAGGCAGTGAAGATTCTGCACCATCATTTATTTCTTCATCATCTGTCAATAGTTCTTGACACTCATTTCTTTCTTGTACACTAGTAATTGTCAATGATTTTGAATCCTTTGTATAAGAGCATTCGAAGACATAAATATCTCCTACGACTGATTCTAACAATGCCCTTTGATCGCACTCCTCAAGAGTTACAAATTCTTCACACTCTATACCAAAAAGTTTTTTCCCAACCATATCAAACCCAGTTGCCCCCATTTTGAATTCAGAGTCATTGTCTTTTAACATGAAAAAGTTCTTGTATCTGTGACATGCTTTAGAGTACGCCTTGCCGCAACTGTAGCAAAATAACTTTTTATTGGGCAGTGTTTTCAATGCATGGTGGCATGACGGATTTGGACAACCTTGATAACTTGTATTATCCTTTCGCACACCAAATATTTTGGCAACAAACTTAATTTTCAGAAATGGGACCTCAATTGATGGAATATCAGTTATTTTTATTTCCTTGGTTCTGGGCTCACAGCTCTGCTCTGGAACTGTCAGGTCACTGCCACATGTTTCGAACCATAATTTCAGATCTTCTAATCTTTTGTTGACAGTTGAAATGAACTTTGTTCTTGTTGATGTTGTTAATGACACCTGATCTTTGTAAATTTTTATTTTCGCATCATGAATTTCAACTGGTTGGTGTAACACCATACGATTTACATCATCCTCAAACAGCGACAATTTACAAGAGCAATTTGAATTGTCAATTAGAGTAACTTCTCTGCACTGCAAGTTTTTACTTTCAATTTTAAAAATCTCTCCTTGAGCAATAGGTACAGCACACAAATTAACCAAGGAGTTGGGCTTCATTGAAAAAATATTTTTTATATTTAAAAATTCTTGTTCTTTCTGCTTAGTGAGGAGTTCAACGGCTGGCAAATGCTCAATTACCGATTTATCGGTGATGTTTATTTCAACTTTTACTGTTGAAAGTTTCTGATAGTCAATGTACTGCTCTGGTACATTTTTTATGTACACATTTTTAATTTTGTACACCTGTCCGACTTCAAAGGATCCGAGGATGTCGGTTGTCTTATCACCAAAACATGTTGCTCTTACAGTCCCTGTCTCATCAGATAGATGTAAAACTCCATATTTCACATCTTTCGCAGATGTTTTTACATCTGATTTTGTAAGAACTTTGATACAGAGATTTGAGTATCCTGGCTTTAAGTTAACAACAGAGGAAGTTGCCTCCATTTCTGCAAGAAATTATACCAAATAAGTAAAATTTTTCCTTTGTGATAGTACTGTCAGCTTTTTATTAAATTAATATTGACCTAAATTTTCAGATAAATTTTAATCAAGTTTTCACAGATCTATATCAGTATATGCCCAGCTACCTACCAGTTAACTTTTTTAAAAGTTTAATTAAAATTTGCAGATTGGTAAACTACTGGATAGAATGTTCTATCGTTAAAATGATATTGTCCTACGGACCCAGTTTAACTATACAATTAGCTCCGTGTATTCGTAATGTAGCAAAAGTAACACGGGCGCATAATGCATTTACTAGGAACAATCTAGAGAGTTCCGAATGTAAACATGGCAGGTTAAATTTGAATCGAGAGAAAAACATTGAGAAAATTAATTGGATTTTCGTAATCATATGGATTATTTTTTCAGATAAAAGGCATAAGCAATCTCAAAAAGGTTTGTTTTGATTATTTTAATAGTTATTTCCAGTTCGAATAATTTTATATTCTTCAAAATCGTTTCGGAGCGGATTCGCTTCGATTTGCTACATTGCAAGTTATATGGGATGTATAGACGAATTTCACATTCCTAAGAGTTATCTCCTGTTGTCGGCGTAATGCTCATTTTCCCCACTTTGTCTTTTGTAAGTTACCTGTTAATATTTTTAAATTTCAAATGTTATAGTTAAGTACAATTTCAATCTGTACCTGTATTGCCAGAGTATGGGGCAACATGAAAAACGTAATGGGCATATTCATGTAGATTTTATTTCTATGATACTGACCCATAAAGTTGATAAGGTTATAAAGGGAAAACAGCGTCTTACGCCGGTTGACCCCGCAAAGGGGAATAACTTTTGTAAATGTGAAAGTCGTCTATTCATACTGTGGTGAGGGCTTGTACTAAGACACAGATTATTCTAACTAGTAAACTACCATTGACATTGTTTGCTACATCTCAAATGATGCAATTTCCTCCTCTTTACACATTTTGAGACGACCCCCACTCCCATATTTGCATTTTGAAATGTACCCCTCCATTTGAATCCAAGTTTCGTATTTTGATACGACCCCCTATACATCGTTTTTTTTTGTCCGAGAAAATTCGGAATGCCACACTATCACAAAGCCACATTTCCTGTTCTTTTACTACTGCATTATCGCAATTCGGGCATACACCTACATTTTTTTCATTCTGCCATATTACTTTAAAACGATCTTAAGTGTTACATACCTTTTTTTCCTAATATTAACGTCGTTGTTGTTGTTGTTTTCTTTGTCTATGGCGTTAGCGCGGGAAAATTGATATATATACGCATAGAGTAGTTCGGCCGAGGACTTCGATCCCGAGCCAATTTTTACTAACAAAGAAATTGAACAATATTCGGGATCGGCCTCACATGATTTCTTTACCAGTGCGCCATGGAAAATAGTCCGCTATTAAACCCGGAATATATTTGATCAGAAACATCTTTTAAACACATCCTCGATTTTTGTTTTCAGAAATTATTTCTTTGACACGTTGCATGTTGTTCTGCATCATGAAATAAAGGAAATCGATGACCTAGCATCGTTTTAGATAACTTTTGCAAGCCCCTTTGTTACGAACGACCTGAAAAGTGCTGCTAGAATTTTTTTTTACATTTTGTTCATAAGATCCGTAAACCATACGATTCTAGCAGCACTTTCCAAATTCAAGTTAGGGCTTGCAAGTAAACACCCTGTCTGTTTTATTTTACGAAGAAATTGTAGAAATATATTAGCATACCTTATTCACAAGCTTTATTTAAACATGAATCAAACATGATATTCATTCCAAATGCTTTTAAACTCCGATTTCTTGTGTTTGTTAAGGCCAAAATAAAAAATACCTCTGTTTCCCCTAACGCGACCGGCCCATTTAAATCACGCCGACTGAAAGGATTTTTTAAATAGAATGATTCAAATAATTTTTTTTATTGTCAACCAAGTTTTATAAAATATAATTTCATCAAAATAAGTTGTTACCAGAACGGCCAGATTTGATTAGAGAGAAGTAGTTCTTCATAAAACAACGGGGATGTCTCAATATTATGCCTTTAGCTAACCAGAAATCCTCACTCTTGAACAATTTGATAATAAATTATACCATTACTATTTAAGAGTGTTTCGGAGGTGTCTTGGCGTCTCCATGTGAGTGAATAAATTTTCGAAAGGGAGGTAAACAACGAACAAACAAATCTGTTGAATTTCAGGTATATGTAATACATGGAAAGACCATGCAGCCTCATGATCAGATCAGGGGCCCACCTAGTGAGCACATTATTCATTTTCACTGCATTTTATTTAATTTGAGTTTTAATCTAACAAACGGTTCATCTATATGTTCCTATGTTTACTATATGCCATTTTGGAATCATAGGAGTTGTTGTAAATATGTCTGCATATTCATCCTGATATATATAATTCAGTTGTACTTTTTCATGCCCTTATTTACGAGTTAAACTTCGTGTCTATGACATTCTTTTATATAGCATTTTTTTTTATCATTTGTAGATTCAGTTTGGTTCATTTAAATATTGTTTAAATACTCTTTCCAAATAGTTTTGAAATCATAATTCAGCTTCCTGAGATTTGAACATTTCCCCAATGCTCCAAATTTAGACGTACTTCGCGCTTATTTGCCATTAAGCAATGGGGATCTTTTTTGAGCCAGCATTATGAGTATCTTCTGCGACACTGGACATAAGTTTTTATGGTCCCTTTTGAAGGACCGTTTTCAACGTTCCTCATTTACTCCAAAGCAAAATGCTCTAATACCACTTCAAATCTCATGGCCTTCAAAAAGTACATTGACTTTCTATAAGCACTGGAGGGAGATTAAATTTTTGAAAAAAAAATATACTTGGAGGTCCAGTCTTTGCGTATTTGAGAATTTTGTCTTTTTTTAATTCGATTTATATAAATGTTCTTTGGCGTGAGATATTTCACAAGTTCATCTAAAGTAGATCTTTCAATTAATCATAAAGGATGTATTCGCTTTAACAAAAGAATTGACCTATAGGAGAGAACAATTTCCCGGAAAAAACGACATTTAAAAATCAATCTTTATTTGTTGTTTTCTACCGTATATATGTCTACATTTTTCAATTTTGTATTTGATACCTCAAATTTATTATTTACAACTTTACAATAAACCTCCAAAGTTGACCGAAAGACCATTTTGACCATAAAAGCATTGATTTTTGCATGAATTTTGGCCTTGAAGTCCTTCAGGGCAGGCCTGCCCCTAAATAAAATTGTGATATTTTGATAGGTTAGGATGTAAGGAATAAATTAAGATAAGATATTTTTAGGGGCACCCCTGCCCTGGGGTCGAAATTCACAAAAAACCTACAAAAAATAAGGAAACCTGATTTTCATCACCTGCTTGAAATTTATGCCAATTACTGTAAGAGTCAGACTAGCTCAGTTGATATAAGCGCTGACTTTTGCACCTTGGATACTTTATTTTTAAAGTCGGGGGTTCGAATCCACCTGGTACAACACTTTTAAACTTTTTAATTTCGCCTTTTCAAAGACTTTTTAGATTTTTTCCTTCAATTGTCTATCCTTTATGCATGCCCATTCTTGATATATAAGAAACACTAAAGAGATATCAAATCGTAGCAATCCAATGTACAGTTCTCAGTCAGGCGGAACGAACCTCAGTATAAGCACACTTTCTTCGAGGACAAGAATAACTCACTCTGTGTTACTCAATACAGGTATTCTTGGCAGCATTGTGCTGCAATGAATTTCAATTGTATACACTGAACCATACTTCTAAGTGTTCACCTAACATTTTTAAAGTTTAAAAAAAATGCATACAATTCATGATTTCTTTAATTCATGGTTAACGACGCATATTTCAGCTTGATGTTGCGTAAATTTCATGCAAGTATCTAGTCAGAATTTTAAGCAAAGTGTCAAGGAAATGATGTACCCTCAAAATGAAAATTCACACAAAAAAATCTCTATAGAGTAAGACCACCACTCGCTCTTATTACTACAAGACAATCTTTACAATCTTTACTGTATGATACCATGTACCCCTGAATAGGAAACTGACCCATCTGCTGCCACACCTACTGCATAGATCTTTCCAAACCTTTGAAATTGTGTGGAAGGGGGGGGGGGCTTTGACATTCCTTATAAAAATCCCAAATGTGTTCAATGAGATTCAGATCCTGGAATTTGGCAGTGTATCATCACTCAGATGCCTTTTGGTCAATATCCTAGGGTGTTTAGCACATAAATACACCGATTTAAGGATGATTCAGACTGCTTCAGCTGATATTAGACTGTGACGAGCACCGATTTCTTATCATTTTCATTTGATTGAAATTGTTTGTTTTCATGTTTCTAAGATAGTTTCAGGACAATTTTACACTCTTTCAACCTGGTGTGACGCGAAATTTTAGCCTGAGACGAAGATCAAGGTCACTTCCGGTTTGGTTAAATTTTGTCCAAAACTTTAAAACTGTGATAAATTGGCGGTGAAAAATGACGCACAGCCTATAGAAAAATGTGTTTAAATGGGTTTTGATACTGGTTGTTAATTTTTAAAAGTAATATCAAGGTCAATTAAACACAAAAATAAAAGTGAGTAAAACATGGTGCAAGGATGGTTCAGATATCAACATTCCAACGGCTCCCACTTCTAACTCAATGGTCATTTTTCCAATCTTTTGTGTTTTTTAGTGAAACCAGTTTTTAAAATTTGATAATGATCACAAAAAGATGCTAATTTCACGAAACACAAGCTGTAAAGTAAAGATTTATTGTTTTTAAGCTACGTCACGGTACATTGGTTTTCATCGGTGATATTTTATTTTCTTTCTACAATTGTTGAGAAGACTCATTTGTTGTAATAATTTGAAAATATCATACGATTCTATAAAGTAGTTTTTATATAAGTGCAATTATTAAAGTGAACACTTAGAAGTTTTGTTAAGTGTATATTCCTTATAATTAAATCATATTGATTTTGGCTACATATTTCAGTAAATGCACTCCCTTGGATTTCATTTCGGCCTATATAATTTGCACACATTAATGACATGTTTTTTTTATATCCACGGATAAATGGCCTAGACATGAAGAACAGAATTCAGAGACAGTAGACACTACCTTTATGAACCATGAGAAGTAAAGACAAATATCAATTAGTACATATGGAGATAACAAACTCAGAAAATCAATGAAAGGGTTCCTTCTACCTCTACTAACTGAAATAAAAATTTAGGAAAAACAAAGTAGTATATGCATTTAGCCTAATGTCATTAATCGGAACGGAAATCGACAAGCTTTTTGTAGAGAAAAAAACCAAGCCCGGTCCTATAGGTCAGATCCCTATTTATAATGAAGTGATCCTTTTGCTTTTAAACGGCATATGTCTGATACTCAGCATTTTATTCACTAATCACTTCCTTTTGTACTTTTCTTATTTATAAATGTAATGTTCCATCAAATTTTATAACGTATTTTCAAAACTGCTGTAAGAAAATAAAATTGTTTACCTACCTACCGACCCAACTTAAGAATTTAGGCTCGGGTTAAGGGAAACAAAGATATTTTTAATTCCGGCCTTATGCCTTTGCAAATTTTGATTCATTTTTACGACGCCAAATCAATCTTAAGGTGCGGTCACACGATGCGACTTTTCATCCGATTTTCCATCCAATTTTTCCATCCGATTTGCTTTCGACTTAAATCTTACCGTGTGACCACCGAAGTCGAAAGTCGAAAGCAAAGTCTGAAAGTCGTTTGAAAATCGGATGCATGGCTGTCAGATTTTCAATCGACTTTCTGAAGAAAATCGTGACGTCACAATGACATTCACGCGACACGAAAGAAATAAATATGTAAAATACTAATAAGTTTTTAACTTTTGCCATTTAAATACACCTGTGTAATGAAAAAAAAGAAAACTCCTTAACCCAAAATCATTGTGTGAAAAAGAAAAATTACTAGTACATGCATACAAAAAAATATATCATGTATTCTTCAACCATATTGTGCAAGCATGAAAATTCGTGTCTTTATTATGCATTATGATTTATCACAATATTTTTTTTCGGTTATTCAAGAGCTGAATTTAATAGATTAAACTTCATTCAATTCCTGAATATTATCAAAAATAGGGGTACTTTGAAATTAGCAATTTTTAAAATAAGATCTTCCTCGCAATTCTTTATATCGCTGTTAATTACTACCGGTATCTACAAAACATAGCAATTATATAGTAGAAACCTCAAGCGACAACTTGATTCTTCACCTGAAATTCCGAATTCTAGAAAATTAAAGTTAACAGTTTAAAAAAAATTAATGAATTATTATTATATAAATCTTAAATAAGTAAATAAGTTACTAATCTCTTGATGGCGAACGCTTTAATTAAAATATATGCGAATAATACGTATTACATGTACATTAAACTAAGTGATTTTTTTTAGAAAGATAGACGTAATATAGCCATTAAACGTTGGGATGTAGGTTTTCACCCCCACCCCACCCCTTCAAGACGCAAGTTGCATTTTAAGAGGTAAGCCTAGTGTTTTTTTTCGAGCACCCCCCCCCCCCCCACCCTACGAAATATATTGTTTTCATATTTGACCAATGGACACATTTTGTTGCTTGTCAAGTTTTGCTTGTAAGTTAGAATTTTTTCTCTTTCACTACGCCCGGTCCCCTTGTCTTTCTTGCTTCCGATGTCAATGATTTAGGAGGGGTAGGGGAACTCCTATTTCTTTTACACATCTTTTCCTACAATAATCAGCAGTAATTTCCTTAAAACATTTCAATAATCAGTTAATTTACATACTCTCAGTAGAATTTATACTTTTTTAAATCTTACTCTTAATTGCATAATAAAGACAAAAAGTCTATCCTTTTAAGTAATTACAAAATATAAATTTTGTTCCGCGTTTATCAAATCTTGAAGAGCGTCTTATAAACTGTTTCTCGCCTATTCATTTATACTTTTTTCATCAACGGCTGGCCTATCATACAAAGTTAACTTTTGTAATGCATATTATTTCACCTTTGTTGGTAGACCAAAATATATTGCAGATTTTTTTTGGCCGAAGTAGAACTTCGATTGATCATTTACTTTTGAGTGATCATTGACAGTGTACTGTGTACATTACGTCAACATCAACGTTATAATGGGGTAAAATGACATAATATTAAACTGATGGGATTTTTCTTCCCATTCTTTTTATCCCGACAGAACAGAGACGTCTTTGAACAGAAATATATGTACTTCTATCTAAAAAGGAATAACAAGTACCTGTTCATTTCTTGCTGAAAATCGTTTGTAAATCGAAGGTAAAATCGGACCGTGTAACCACCCGAACAATCAACTCCATTCGACTTACCTGAGCAAGTCGAATGAAAATCGGATGAAAAATCGTATCGTGTGACTGCACCTTTAGATATCGATTTTTAAGGAGCGGTCAGACGATGCGATTTTCCATTCGATTCTCCGTCCGATTTTTCCAATCGATTTACTTTCGACTAAAATCGTACCGTGTGACCATCCAAGTCGAAAGTCGAATGAAAATCGGATGAAAAATCTATAGGCGCTCCCCATGTAATTCTGTAAATGGCGTATGATAAGTATATATATAGGTCTACCCCTCTATACTATAAAATAACCAAGACTTGGTTATTTTATAGTATAGAGGAGTAGACCTATATAATTATATATACTTATCATACGTCATCTACAGAATTACATGGGGAGCGCCTATGGAAAAATCGCATCATGTGACCGCACCTTAAGAAATTGTCATCTCTAAACTTCACGTCATATAGCTTACTTTGACGTCATATCATATAGGCAAGCAGAATATTTGGTTGTAACCTACATACCTGCGTGCTGAAGACTTTTGCCAAAGTTTGAGATCAGTTAAAGATTTAGAGGATGTTCACCTCACCCCCTTCTCTTTAAAGTTTTACAATATTCTTAAATCAATTATCTTTTTAATCATTCAAAAACAACTTATGAGCACTGCATTTTAGTTAATTGCATTAAATCTAATCAAGAATTAGGCATTTTCCTTCGAGCACTGATCTTAATCTACCAAACTCCACCTCTCGATCTGACTTAAATACAGAGAATGTTTAAAACATGTTTAAGGAGATGAAATGGTCTACTTCTTTATGGATATAGGATTCTAAGCTACAGGACCAGGATTGGTTTCATTTTCTGCAAAAACCCTGTCGACACCGATCCGGTTAATGAATTTAGACTAAATGAATTTCATCAAACATTTCTGTGAATATAACAAAGAATATTTTTGTCTTTGTTTAAAAATATCAGTCATTATGCGATAAAAGGATCAGTTCAGGGTATATAACAGGAAAAAAAATAATTGTTTCAAATATAGCCAGCTGAACAACACTGGTTCACAAAAGGACATATCGGTGCTGTAGGTAGTAACGGAACTGATATGGGAAGCGAGAGGGGTAAAAAGCTGATGGTTAGACCTAGTAGTCATGTTGTTTATTTACATGTGGTAAGATCGAGTTACTGTTTAAAGTTAAAAGTACTTAAATCTGGAATTTTCCATGAATCCGGAGCACTGAAAATGAGAGGAATGCTTGTGTCCCCATACCAAACCCTGTTATACAGAATTTTTTTTTTTATTTATACAAAATTTTATTCACATAAGTGAATGGGATTGGGCAGCAGGTAAAGCCTATTTTAGCCCTCTTAGTTCCCTTTTGAATATTAATCAATGAGAGGGTAGAATACAAACAAAATTAAATTATCAGCTTTTAAATAAGCATTTTTATTTACCTCTTCATTACATTTTGTAAATCAAATTTAGATTTCAAGAAAAGATTTATCACAATACAAAAACTCCTTTACTGAGTACACCCTTTCGTAGACAACGAAAAGAATTTTGGATTAGAAATCTGGGACAGCCTTTCCCTATAGATGTAATGATAAAGTCGATAATGTTGGAAATTATTCCAGTCCATTGTGTAACAAGGTTTATGTGATGAGACTTTTAACCATACCCAGACAGTAGTCATGGGTATCGGTCTTATGTGTAATAGTTAAACATTTGATACACGATATCTCTTTTGATTCAATACTACCTTATGTACATCAGCAGTTAGGTCTACATCATATTCGTACCAAACTTGATTCTGACATTAATTTTGAAACGTTTAAACAGTCTCTTGAAAACGTCAAGGAAGGTCCCTTTTTGGATCCTCGACACCAGAATATTGGCTCGGATTTGTATATTATATTTAAAATCATAGGCTTTTTAAACCTGCACGTTTTACTGAAGAAAATGCAGCTAAAACAATCCGTCTTTTCCTTAAACTTCAATATGCCAAGAAAGGAATTGACGCGGTTAATATAAGTAATATTCTTAACCACAAAAGTGTCCAGTCTTGTATTCCACCATATTTCAAGTTACAGACTATACCTTGACAAGACTTATGTTCCTTGTAAATATACATCGACTATTGCTTCCAAAATTTTTAAATACAAGAAAACTTTACAGGGCCTGGATATCGAATATCTGAAACATAATACTCCATCGTGTTCATGTTATTCACCCTATTACTATGGTCCTGCTGGTCACATTATTACAGGTGACGTACATATGTAGTTAATATTATAATGAGGACCTTAGATCCATAATTTTAAAAGATCGTAAATATAGGGAACCCCGATCTTTCAACTGGCGACTAAATTTCATAAATATTATGGATTCTGTAGAAGATTTCGCAAAGCTATGGGCCAGATATGAAAAAGAAGACAATAGCACTTTGATCTTTGTGTTACAATCGCGTATTAAAATATTGAGGGGCAATATGGAAACCATCTATCCTTCTGTATTCAACAATCCAGAAGTGAAGAAAGACATAGTTTACATGATTAGTACGCACTGGTCCCTGCTGACAAAGTAGGTAGCAACTTTGTCTTCATTTGTAAGGCTCATTATATAAATTATATTTTAGAAGAGTGGTTATCCAACTTATACTTAAAGTTTCCTTCTAAGGAAGAAATCCTTCAAAATTATATGTCAGTTTTGAGTATTTTTAAGGTCCAAAAGAACCAGATTGAATTTGAACTAATATATCTATATTGGATTCCGAAATTTCATTAAAAATCCTTCTAAATAAAGATACATGGCGGGTTCTAGTAAATGCTCGACCAAGCCTCTTTCTTTACTCCTCAATAAGATATTAGCAGTAGTTAAAACATGATTGTGACGTGTTGTCCATTCTGTAGCTTCTGTTCTGGATTAACTTATATCTTCAAGTTCTTTTTGTTACTCACATGTACATTAAATCATATTTAATGTTTAAAACATGATTGTGACGTAAACCTTTTGTTTGTGTTGTCCATTCTGTAGCTTAGTGTTGAGCTAACTCCTCTAACAATCCATTAAGTCACCTGTAAGTGTCCATTCGTTTTGGAAAACTGTCCATTCTTTTTAAGAATGGACAGTTTTTTCAATAAGAATGAACAGTTAAAAACAAACAGAATGGACAGTTAAAACAAACAGAACGGAGAGTTACAGGTAAACCTTGGTATATGCACAAAGAGGGAAACAAAAACAAATTTATGTAAAGGAGAAAGGCCAAAAACTGTCCATTCTGTGAGAGAAAGAACTAATCGAGGGCCGTAGGCAGAATTTGACTAAAACCCAATGCGAGAAGAGAAAAACTGTTGCTGTAGCCTTCAGCTCGACATTGAGATATATCGATGACGTATTGTCAATTAACATTCTTATGGTAATTACCATTCTTATGTCGTCGCCCGCGTGACGCAGTGGTTAGAGCGCCTGCTCTAGACTCGTGAAGTAAGGAGTTGATCCTTCCGTTGCGGATTAGAATTCTGTGGGATTTGGAGACCGGTCCTTCGGATGAAACTGTATAAACCGAGTTCCCGTGTCACAATAGGTGCTGGCACGAAAAAGACCCTTCCCTGCTGAGTGGCCTTGAGTGTCGAGTTGAGAAAAATTTTGCAGCTCTCCATCGGCAAGTGATGGCGTCGTCATATGAGTGAAGAATTCTCGAGAGGGACGTTGAACAATGTACAATCAATCAATCAATTCTTATGTCGATACCTTATATCCCGGTGAGCTTGAAATAAAAGATACCACAGAGTATGACGATATTTATTGTGCATATTTGAATATTTTACTTGAAAAAGAAGATAATGTTAACAAACAAGCTTTATGATAAACGTGATGACTTTTACTTTACAAGAGTCAATTTTCCTTACTTATGCAGAAATATACCTTCATCTCCTGAATACGAAGTTTATTCATCTCACTTTATTCGATACGCAAGAGCATGCTCTACGCATGATCAAATTTTAAACAAAGGAAAATTATTGACAAACAAGTTGATGAAACAAGAATTTCAGCAGTCTCGTTTAAAGTCATAATTTCATATGTTCTATGGTCGATAAAATGACCTTGTCAGCAAATACAATTTATCATTGTCAATGAGTGAAATGACTGACATTTTTCATACTCATTGTTAGTCAATTATTTATACACTGAATTGGCGACGGATTTTTCGTTATTTCCCGATCATGACAAGGAGCACACCCCTGGTGTGACCGGTCAGGAGGCGATGCTCACTCCTCAATGGCACCTGATCCCACTTCTGATGTTTTTGAGGTCCATGTGTGCTCTGTTCCTATTTTGTATTCTTTTATATAGCATTTTGTATTGTTTTATGGAATTTTGATCTTGAATACCGTTCGTTAACCCAATGTGTGTTATGCAACAATACTACTTTTGTTAATATTCCCCTTTTACTACCAGCATAACGTGTCAATTCAAAATACCTTTTCACAATTCAAAAGGTGCAATTGAAATTTAAGCATGGTTTGTCCATTTAATTTGTTTTTCTGACAAAATTTGATTTTTAACATTTTGTTTGACTTTTGAAATGAGCACTACTTTTACAATAAACGTCTTACTTTTACATTTAGACAATATACGAAGCTTTTTTGAAAAAGAAAATATTTGGCTTAACATTTAATTAGAAAATAGCATGCTGAAATAAAGTACATATATACACATGTACGTATTCAATTACCACTCTAATGTAAAATTACGCCCTTCGCATAATGGTGGCCCAAACACAATACCAGGGTTGGGGTCAATTACTTTGAAATGTAATTAATTACTTTCAAATACATTGATAATTTAATCAATTACTTACAATTACAATTACATTGATTTTTTCAAATGTAATTAATTACTCTCAATTACTTTGACAAATGTAATTAAATACATTTCAATTACTTCAGTTTTATTTCAAAAAATCTTGAAAAACATATACAAGTATATACAGGCATCAAGTACTAAAATAAGTGTTTCTACAGTTTTGAGTTCATTTTAATCATCATTAAATTTTCAAACACAGTATCAGATCTGAAGATTTTTAAATTCATCTACCCGTAGCTAGTACCCTTGAATTCATTTTTGGTTCTAAATAAGATATTTTTTAAAGTAAACTATTATTCAGTATGATTGTTCCTGGGTGTGAGAGGGGTGGTTCACACCTGAACAAAATTTTCCTTAGTCCTTTACCTATTGCCCTGGACAGCATGTCATGCTGTATAAACAAATGTGTCCCCAAACAAATTAAACATTATGAGACATTTAATTATTGCATAAACACAAGCTCATGCCAAACATGTGTAGCCCAAACATGTATGCAAAATATGCATCATAAAAAGAAACTTTACTAAACTTTTAGCTTGAAAAAAGTAATTGAAATGTAATTGAAAAGTAATTGAAAATACATGCTATTTTTTAAAATGTATTTAAATACATTCAATTACTTGTAATTGAAAGCAGGTTCAATTACAAATTACTTCCAATTACTTTGAAAAATGTAATTAATTACACTCAATTACAATTACTTTCTTCAATTACCCCATCCCTGCACAATACCTATGCCACAAGAAATATTATCAATTATACATGAGATAGGTTTATGTGTAAATTGAGTTTATCATTCAATTATCAATTATGTATCTCCGTACATGACACAGGTTTAAGTGTCAAAGTAATCTGTCAACTATAAAAGTCAGTGCTTCTCGCAAAAGCCCGTTCCTTGTATAATATAAAAGATAATTATCTAGTGAACTTTTTGCAATTTTATGATGTCAGGTAATACAGTACACCTCCATAATTTTATCAGAAATACCAGCAATAAATACATCTATAATAATTTTTCTTAAAGAAAAATGCTAGAATTTTCATAATTCTATAACTGGTCAAACCAAATTCTGATTCTTTGAGTACGTTACGAACATCCTATGGTGCCATTTGATTTTAAATTGAGAAAAACCTGAACAGAAAATGGTACTTTGAAAAGTTTGTGTACATGTACATTGAGTATGTCCTGAAGGAAATACTACTTAAATAGGTTTTGGAAAAAACTATGGTCTTTTCCATATTTTTTTGGGGGGGGGGGATTACCCGTGATAGATAACTTTTATTTTGGTTTTTGTCATCCCCTTTTGGGTAAAATTCAACATCCTTAACTATTTATGACGCTTAAATGGTTTCAGATTATGTTTTATACCAAGTAAACAGTATATTAGATTACAACTATGAAAAAAAGTAACCTAAAGCACAAACATCTGTGCATAACTAGAATGAAGTACTTCCGTACTGCATGTTAAAGACTGTATTTTTATATGTAACTTAAAATCTTGTTGAAATTCAACGTTAATTTGTCAATCCAAATTATTTTTAAGTCACACTTTAACTTCTTTAGTCCCACTTTGTAAAATGGTTGCATTGTAGTCGACTGAAACCGATTTATATAATTTTCACCTTACCCCAAGTCATGATTCAATGATTTAACATACTTCATACCGATTTACCCCAAAAATTACGGCTTAAGAATTAATATGTATTTTAAGTCGATTTATGTTTATTTTTGGTCTTTCACTAAAATATTCAATAAACAATCAAAAACGATCTGGAGAATCCAGAGATTGAATCAGGTGCTTTGAAGGTGTAAGCATCCACAGCTGTTTATCGCTTACGTCCGCCTTGACCCATATGTATTGACAAATTATAAATTATAATACTTATTTTCAAATTAATTGACGGCTACGGTTTCTGCTTATGTTCTTCTCGTGTAGGAGCTTTTGGATAAAATTAGTTTCATAGGAATATAAAAACAAGATAACTAAAAATAGTTTTTTTTCCTACAAAGTCTGTTTTTATTAAAAAACAGTTTTGTTACTACTGAATGCCAAATAAGGACAATTATATGTACATTTGTAAGCTGTCGAAATCTCTCACGCAAAAAAGAGAAAAGTATGCTGTACACTTGTTTAGCTTTTCTCGAGTTACGTCTTACCTTTTCAAATACTATGAAAGCACTGATAACATCCTTTACCTGTTCAAAACGAAAAATAGTTGTCTTGAATTATAATATTCGTAAGTAGTATAAATATCAATTGTGATATTTTTTTACTCAGGCGATCGTAGTCTTTTATTTTTTTTCTTTTCTGATTAGAACAAAAATTTGAATAAATATTTCATTTAGTTTAAGTTGAACAAATAAGTATGTAGTCAAGCTTGAATCACAGGCACTTAATGGCTGGACCCCCCGTCCAATTTTTTTCTTTTTAAATCTGGGGTCAACACACCTTTCTCCTATTTCAGTAGTCTAATATGCACGATATGATATCGATATGTAACTCCATTGTCTCTTTAAGCTGCTTTAAATATGGCGTGTTCGACTGATACGTCATCTTTATATCGAAACTAATTATCAGTATCGCAAGGAAGTATTTCATCATTGGAATTTGGTTAGGCGTCAGCACTCCAGATAAGAAGCCTGATAAAAGTACGTGGTTTTTAAATGTTGTTTTATAATCCAACGTATCCCACTTTAATTAAAGTTGAACGTTTGAACTATGTATTATTCTACAGACTATTCTTTTTAGAAGTGATCGTTTTACGCTGTCACAAGACATCAATTACAAAAACGCTTTATAACATAAACTTTATAAAACACGTGTTCTTTTCATACGCGTATTCCCACTCCTATAAAGGAGTTAACACCCTTTAATTAATAAATGAGTCTTACTTATTTTTTAACCTTAAGAATATGATATTGTTAATAAAGTGTAATATTATTCAAAGTAAAGAAAACAACTACATAGTAACGTAATTGAAAAAAATAACGTTTCTGAAATTTATCTCCTTGATCTGCAAATAAATGAACTACGGGTTAGTTTTAAAGGCAACTATTTGTATATTTTGCGTATCAAAAGTTGCTTTGTTTGTCGAATTATTTCTCCTTATATTTTTCTGCCTTCTATTATCAACTTTTGGCTTTATTTATTCTTTTACTATACTTCCATATTCCCTGACACCGCTGTTAAAAGACATTCTTGGGCCGAAAGCCTTTGGAATAGGAAGCTGATTTTATCTAATCGGCTTCATGAAATTTATCTAGAATTCAGAGTAACGTACTGTTATATCACTGATTGTATGTCAAGGCAATTGAGCATGTCAAACAAAATCAAATTTGATAGGTTAGCAATGTTTTGGTTATTTATGTTAATTAATTTGTATTAATCGATATCTAATGAATTTATTACATGTACAATGAATTTTATTTTTTTTTGTCAACAGTGATACATTGAAACTTTCATATCATACGATTTGTAATGTTTTGATATTCTTAAGAAAGTGATCAAAGCTTTAGTTAATCATCAAAGGGAAATTTTTACAAACTTCTTCAAAATAAAAAAATCTTCAACTGCAACCAAATATTTTAAAGAAAAAATTGATGTTAACCTTTTCAAGACCTTTCTGCTATTTAGAGCAGAAAATACTTTGTATCAAATACCTACATAACACCTTGAGATATACAAGAGGATGTAGTTTCTTTGGATAGATAAAGCTCACGCCATAAACTTCTAAATAAGTGTGTTGTACCATAGATTATTGTACACAGGGAATTAATAATTCGAGGGCTTAAGTTCGGATTCAATAAAAAAGGAATGAAATCAAATCAATTGACTTTTGGTTTTGGTTTCATGAGGCCTGCATGTTTTGTTTAATAATTGTAAGTGTTTAAGGAAAATTATTTAATTATGATTAAAGAGTAAATTCTGGTGTGACTTCCTTATTTCTAAATAAATGGGTAAGAAAGAAACCTACAATAAAGTCGCATATTGAGGATGGTAAAGTCTATTAAAGCCGATTTACTTCTCCATTTAATGTACACAATTCATCTGACCACCCATGCTTGGACATTTATTAAAAGAGATCTTTTCGAATAATGAAAAAAAACATGATTTTTACAACTCCTCTCTTTCGGTTTAACAACATATTTGAGCTGAAAGCAACGAAAACTGCATTAATATAGATGTTTATCAAATGTCAAGAATTGAACAAAAAACCAAAAACCAAAAACGATGTATTACCAAAAGACATTCCATGTTCACGAGATAAGACAACACTGAAATTGTACACTGCAAACAAAGGACAGAGATAAAATCTGAATAACTTATATTGTCAACTGTGTCATCTACAGATTTACAATTCCAAGATGGGTCATACGGAACAGAAATACCAAATTGGTCTGGGAGCTATGAAAGCAGATACAGGACAGCCTTGAATCCCTTTTGTTTAGTTTGGAGGCTTACAACAAGGAAACAAGGATAAAATTGGCACAAGTATGTGTTAGATTCCATACTCCATCCTCCTCGTTTACTAGTATCATCACACTTTCCCATTTTTCAAAATGGCAATATGTCCCTACTGCTTGGACTCAAACACGCGCAACTCACAAACATTTACAATATTTTGGTTGTTTTATGATGTATTTTATCCTTTGTTCTGTATACCTCTCTATCCCATGGATATAAATCATTGGATATTTTTTGATATCCCACAATAAATTCAGTGAAGTTATGACGTCAAAATGAGTTAGCATGATGAACTTAGATAAAGTGGAGTCCTATATTAAGAAGTGTAAAACACTGATTGTGAAGTATAAAATATGGGATAAAAAGAATTTTCGTGATTTGTAGTTGGATATGACTTTTATCTGACTCGTTGTGTGTTTTATACCATTGCAAAGGCTCGGGGATTAAAAACACAAAACTCGTTGGATAAAGATCATATCCAGCTACAATTGCAAATCATGGGATCGTATATTTCATTATTTTTTTTAGGTTTTGTACAAATCGTACTAAAGATAAAATAAGTTGCAAGGTTAAAGAGGAACATTTCTAGGAATACCAAAGATTTTGAAGAAGTAGGTTCAAAACTAAATTTCATTATAGAAATACATGTACATGTACATGTATAAATATGCAATTCCAGAAAAAGAGAACGATTTTGACAGCATGTACATTGTAATTAAAGGAGATAGTTTGAAAATAATTTACCCTAAGAGGCAGAATTTGCAGCTCTAAAACCTATTAAACACCATAAGCATCAAATCAAATAGGAAATACATTTTTAAAGCTCTCTCTAGAGAATAGAATAATAAATTAATGAATAAAAAACACTTCAAAATAAAAGAAGCGAAGCAGAAAGATTCCACGATCTAGTGTCAGAAAATTCTGATTTGTCAGCTACATATACCGAAGAAAGGAGATTTTTTTTTCATTTTATCTCTGCCAAAACTAAGAATATTGTATTTCACTATGCAGAATGTGTCTTTTATTTAACACCTAGGAACTTCTGAATTCTTACAAGGTCAAGGAGATGTAAAAACAGTCTACAGTCATTTTACACTGGTTCAAATATGAGTAGGTGAATTAAATCATTACATCAGAGATCTTCAAAAAAAAATCTCTGTCATTTGATACAGAAATTTCATCCCTGATGATAAATTTTCTTTATGTAATTATTCTCAATTCTAACTGTTCAATTAATGGTACATTTCGAAAAGGTGCAAACTCGTATTCCAAGAGTTCAAAGTATTTTCCAAATTAGAGATGATGTAGTTGAAAGACCGTATCAAATTAACAAATTACAAAACGTTTTTAAAAAAGCAGATATTTACTTGCACATACAAGTACCAATAACAAACTAAACGAACACCGAATGTTAAAATTTCAAGAGCACGTTTCAAATCGGAATAGTCGGTCATTTAGTGCAATGGATAGAGGGGTCTGTTGTAGAGTCGCGGAGTAATTAGGAGCTGATATGATCTTTACGTCACGTTCGAAGATCCAATCAACTACCGACGTGGAGAACAGCTCTTTGAAGAGACCATAAAAATCAGAGGACCTGAGTCGCAATAGGTATTGGCAGGAAAAAGATCACTCGATGCTCAATGTTCCTAGGTGCTGAGTTTAGGCTTACAATTCTCAGATCTCCACCTGCAAATTGTGTTGTCTCAATATGATTGGGGAAAACTGGAGAGAATTGGCCTCAAACATATTACGGACATATTTTTTAGTTTCATTGATTATTGGGGACCTTTAACGCCACCGACTCTTACTATAATAACATAAAATGTAATGATTACATTAAATTACATTTTCAATTGGAAATATAATTTCGTTATTATTTAAGAGATAATAAAGCCCACAAATTCAGTTAAGCATGATCACATTATTCACCTTGTAAAATAATAACTGTCATTTATGTGCTCTTAAATGCGGGCAATAATGAACAACTCAGTTCGCAAGTACCTGAAGCACATTTGTAGCTCTGTTCTGCAGCTATTAAAATAATTAAGCGAGTGTTTGTGAATAGAGCATTTATTACATAACAAATGCCAAATAAAATGAAAAAATTTACAATTTTAGAATGCAGCAGAAGGTGGGGTGCAAAAAATATCCCACAAGAGGGACAATAATAAAACTTATAGTGAAGGGTCCCTGACCCTCCCCCATCAGTTAAGCACGATCACATTATTCCCCTTGTAAAATAATGACTGTCTTATACATGTAATAGGTCAAATGTCTGTGGGCAAGCAAACTTTCACTTGTTTGTTTGGACGTAGGTTCAAGGGTTAAACTGTTTATATGGTATAAATCTATTCAAAATGTGGAGATAACGAACGGTATTAAAGATCAAATGTCCATAAAACAATACAAATTAGAAGAGAAGCAAACACGGACCTCCAAAACATCCGAGGTGTGATCAGGTGCTATGGACGAATGAGCACCCCCTGCCGAGAGGTCAGACCCACCATTATCGTCATTTTTGTAATTATCGTGAATTTTAAAATAACAGAAAAAAATAATCCGTGGCTAAATTGGTTTGTAAATAATGGCCAAATAATAAGTACAATGTATGAAAAAAGTCTTATGACTTAATAATAATTTGAAATTGCCGACAGGGTCATTGTATCGAGCATAAGACTTACAAAAAAAACTCTTTGATACACTGGTTGCATCATCAGTGCAATAGAAAATCATAGTATCATTGGTCAATTTGCCTAGACAAAAGGCAAAATTTCTCCTTTAAATAAACATATACAGAAAAAGCAGAATTTTTTTTGGCCGCTTGTTTGAATTTTTCTGCAAAAATATTCTAACATTTTTATCATTTGAATTTCAATTTTTGGGGTCTTGTTTCTTATAAAACGTATTGATTTTCAAATTAGCATAGACGTAGGAATAGAAGTATATAATTTTCTTTGGGTTGAGAATAAATACCCCCCCCCCCCCCCACGACTGCCTTTATATAAAAGACGCTTTATGAATGTCAACCACCTATGTATGCATAACGATCGTAGAAGAGGATGTACAAACCAGTACAAACAATTTCTGTCAGTCTGTGTAAACCTAGGAGACATTTACAAGACATTCATTTGAACTCTTGTGATGATTTATGGTTGTTATGCCTCGACTTAATTCTCCTTGTTCTATGGTCTCTCTTTTCATTTGATAACAGATATTTGTGCTCCTAAAATATGTAAATCTTTTCTTGATTTATAATCGATTGATCGATTTTATAGCATTGTTAGTTGAGATGATCATATATATTCATATTTACCAACGGTGATATTATTCTGGAGTGGACAGGAAAATTATGAGAACACAATGAATAAGATGCATTGAAACCTTGTCCCAAATTCATAAATGATTTCTTAATGTATGGACAGTCTATGATAAAAAGAGCTTAAGTCGATTTGAATTAAAAATGTATACGTAATACATTGTTTTACATTTTGAAGTACAAGTAACATTAACGTACAAGTGCCTGAGTGGCATAAAAATGATAGAGAAATTTACATGCTCAATTCAGTAGTAGCGGGCTTTCTTTTAGGGGACGACCATTTGATCCTGAGGGGGGGGGGGGGGCTGGCAATTTTTTTTTTAGACGGATTATTTATTTTAATGCCTGTCGAGGACAGATTATTTATTTTCAAGATTATAAAGGACAGATTATTTATTTTCTTCTTTGTCTTCCCGTACCGTGATCAATTGATTCTAAAAGACTAATCGTTTATATACCACAGGCAGATACATGATTTGGGTGAAGCCCTTGTGGAGGCCAAGGGAGTAACCCCCCACCCCACCCCCGAATCTCTTGGGTTGTATTTTAAGAGTAAAACCAGGCACTGTTTAGTGGTATTGGTTATTATGAACCAAAGTATGACATAATTAATACTGGTCATACCATACTTTGAATGAAGGGGGTTCAGGGGACGAAGCCCCTTGAAGCTCTTGGGTTTTTCTGTATGTAAAAGACTAAAACCAGACACAATTGTGTAGGAATTGGTTAGACATGTACGCAAATATGACATTATTTATACTAGTCATTTCATACTTTGAATGAAAAGGGCCCAGGGGGCAAAGCCCCCTGAAGCTCTTGGGTTTTTGTATATTTTAATAGTAAAACTAGGCACAAAAATATTGGTATTGTCCCAAAGTATGGCATTATTATTATTATTCGTATCATACTTTGAAATTTTAGGGGAGGGGTTGTACACATGTACTTTCCACTTAAATCTACCAGTGTATATTTTGTATTAATTTATCGGGGAAGTGTAATTCTTCGACAAGAAAATTTATCTTTTGTGGTGTATAAGAATTGCATGGCTTGTATTTAAAGTACTGTTATTCATCACACCTACTAAGTGCACATTGTCAGGTTGACAATCTGACTTAAGTATCCAGTCTGGTAATCTGATTTGAAATACTATTTGGTTCTAAATTGGCGAGCGAAGCGAGCCAAAAATTTTTTTTTGAATTGAAGACTTTTGAGATGAAATTACACGTAAATAAAAAAGGTATTTTTCACAATATTTAAATATCATAAGGCAAGGTCAGATTATTTATTTTCTTTGCAGAGGAGGACAGATTATTTATTTTCAATATTTTCAGGGACAAATTATTTATTTCCAAAATCTGCCAGCCCCCCCAGCCCCCCCCCCCCCTCAGAATCAAATGGTCGTCCCCTTAGCATAAGAAAACTCACTTTTTAGTTAAAGTAATTGCGTATTCAGTTTTTAGCTCACCTGAGCCGAAGGCTCAAGTGAGCTTTTCTGATCACATTTTGTCCGGCGTCCGTCTGTCTGTCCGTCCGTCTGTCTGTCCGTCCGTCTGTAAACTTTTCACATTTTCGACTTCTTCTCAAGAATCGCTGGGCCAATTTCAACCAAACTTGCCACAAAGTATCCTTGGGTGAAGGGGATTCAGGTTTGTTCAAATGAAGGGCCACGCCCTCATTCAAGGGGAGATAATTGGGAATTAATGAAAATTTGGTAGCATGTTTTAAAAATCTTCTTCTCAAGAACCACTGTGCCAGGAAAGATGAAACTTATGGGGAAACATCCTCAGGTAGTGTAAATTCAAGTTTGTTCAAATCATGACTTTTGGGGGTAGGGCGGGGCCACAATGGCCGACCAAAGTTTTACATAGAAATATATAGGAAATTTATTTTTAAAAATCTTCTCCTCAAGAACAACAAAGCCATAATTGATCATATTTATGTGGAAGCATGCTCAGGTAGTGTAGATTCAAATTTGTTCAAATCATGACCTCCAGGGGTAGGGCGGGGCCAAAATGGCCGACCAAAGTTTTACATAGAAATATATAGGAAAATTCTTTAAAAATCTTCTCCTCAAGAATAGCAAAGCCATAATTGATCATATTTATATGGAAGCATGCTCAGGTAGTGTAGATTCAAGTTTGTTCAAATCATGACCCCCAGGGGTAGGGCGGGGCCAAAATGGCCGACCAAAGTTTTACATAGAAATATATAGGAAAATTCTTTAAAAATCTTCTTCTCAAGAATAGCAAAGCCATAATTGATCATATTTATATGGAAGCATCCTCAGGTAGTGTAGATTCAAATTTATTCAAATCATGACCCCCAGGGGTAGGGCGGGACCAAAATGGCCGACCAAAGTTTTACATAGAAATATATAGGAAAATTCTTTAAAAATCTTCTTCTCAATAATATCAAAGCCATAATTGATCATATTTATATGGAAGCATCCTCAGGTAGTGTAGATTCAAGTTTGTTCAAATCATGACCCCCAGGGGTAGGGCGGGACCAAAATGGCCGATCAAAGTTTTACAAAGAAATATATAGGAAAATTCTTTAAAAATCTTCTCCTCAAGAATAACAAAGCCATTATTGATCATATTTATATGGAAGCATCCTCAGGTAGTGTAGATTCAAGTTTGTTCAAATCATGACCCCCAGGGGTAGGGCGGGGCCAAAATGGCCGACCAAAGTTTTACATAGAAATGTATAGGAAAATTCTTTAAAAATCCTCTTCTCAAGAATAGCAAAGCCATGATTGGTCTTGGGACTACTTTTGGATTTAAGCTTTTCGAGTATAAACCATTTCTGCTTTTTCCTAGCCACAGTGCTCAGGTGAGCGATGTGGCACATGGGCCTCTTGTTTTTAATATTTCAAATCATCATTATATCTTTGAATCATCCTGAACTGGCATTAGTTTAGGTACAATTGAATCAAAATATATGATTCTGAAAACGTTTTAGGGCACATTAATGTACTATAATTTTTTTAAAAAACTTAAATTCATACCAATTTAATATTAAGCAAATCATGAGAGAATAACAATATGCTCGCAATACAACAGCCAAGGGTTTTTTCTGAGTTATTAAATGTTCAATCAGGCTTTGGTTCATATTACAGATTAAAGTACTTGCTTTATCAGAAAAAATAAGAATTTTATTAAAACATTATAATACAATAAAGATACTGTAGTCTGTAAATATTAAATAGTCGCTGGTGCATTTATGTACTAAAAATCTATTCGTCCAAAAAAACACCGCTTTTGACTTGGAGGTCCGTGTTTGCTCTGCTCCTGATTTGTACATGTATTGTTAAATGGACTTTTGAATTTGAATACTGTTCGCGTTCTCCATATATTTTATTTCACAGTGATTTGCTTTTAAAAATAAAGAAAATTAAAAAGGTTTTTTTAGACACAAAGTTTGTATCATTAAAATATTATGATTTAGTTTTTACAGTTTTTTTTCCGTATATTTCTTCTAATAGGTTTTTGTATTTTTGCGTATGTTAAACACAAATTTAAATCAATATTAAAGCCTACAAAAAAATTCAAAGAACGTAAAATTTTAGAAAGTAAGACTGTATCTAAAATTTTCCTTCTACAAGAAGTAAAAAAAAAGTGGTGTTACCTGCAGGCTGAACCTGCATGTATGCGACAACAATAGAGTGTACTAAAATATTGTATTATTGACATGAAATAAAGTAAACAATAGTTATCACGTGATGCATATTTTGAAATTTTATAGTTAAGCGGCTATATTTAACAGTGGAAGGCACTGCGGTATAACATAATTCTCTTTATGCTTTATGAAGGTAAGTACTTCCACACTGCAGTTGATTTGATATGGATTACCTGGTGGCTGATGTAAAGTATAGGGAGCACACAGATTTTAAACGACTTGTTTAGAATTTATTCTATTAGCAGATCATGTATTAAATCATGTAGTAATGATAGAAAGGTCAAGTCAGATTTTGTGTTTTAAAGAATATGGTAATCATTATAATAGATACTATGTTGTCATTCAGTTATCAAAAATATCTAAAATTGTTTGAAAGACGAACTTTTTCAGCAAATTATTTTATTTTTTCGATTTTTATAAAATCATTAAAATATGGGATAATCTCTTCTCAAACTAAAAATATAGGGCAAATCAATTATTACGAAATAATATGTTTCTAAAGAAAATGCTGTGATTTTCAATTACATACGTTCTTTTTCATTTTTAAATTAGTTTTAATAAAGTATTTAGATCTATATCTATCACTTGTATCTGTATTTTTCTCTTAGGCATCAAGAATTTAGAGAAACGTAAAATTGCATCAAATATCCATTGCCAAAAGCACAATGTCCGACAAAGAAGAAAGGTATCTTTTAAACTCTGCTGTATTAGAGGTGTATGCACTTCTTCTCGTTGGAGGAAAAAATGTTTTACAGATCAAGATTAAAGAAGAAACAAAACAATCGCCTGAGGACTTTATTGTGCGACATAAACATGACCTTTTTCATTTGTGCAAAAAGCAAAAGTGTTGCAAATGCAATACAGAAAATACGAAGTATAATAAGCACTCAATTCCACCCCTGACTATGAATGACTGGAAGAGTATTTTTGTGCATTTCTCTGAAACGTGTGGCTTTCCAGGAGCTTGTCTCTGTCAATACGAGGTAAAGACATCTTTTACCCCCAGTGTTTCACTTATAATGTACATGCTTCTGGACATTTGTGAGCTCCCAGAGAAAACTAAATTCCAGGTTCTCGAGTTGCAGAATACTATCCGCAAAGTTCTTAGCAGTGAAGATCTAGTTGAAAGTGTTAGCGATGTATTGTTGGAAACTCAAAGTCTTCTTCGGGGACTTGTTAGAGATAAAGTGGATTCAATTAGTGTTCAAAAGACACTTGAAGACATTAAAGCGAATGCCATTGAGTATCACCCTGAGGTTATTGAGTATCTATGGAGTGACCTTGAGGAAAATAGGATGAAAACTGCAAGAATTGAAAGTGTTATATCACTTGTGGAGTGTTGCGAAGAAGGGCACACAATTTATGTAAGTGACCTTTTCATGTATTATATTTCATAACTACGAGTATATAAACAAACTTATCTAGATATTGTGGATATATTCTGCAGTGATTTTGTTCTGGATTTAAGTATTCATGAATTAATCAGACAGGTTTATGTAATTTTACTACATTTTCTCAGGACATGTTATCTAAGGAAAGGAGAAAATTATTCAAAAAGAATCAACAGTCACGATTTCACACAGGCTCAGAACTAGAGAAATACGGTACGTTATACCACTTGATCAGTTAATTAATTCGATAGCAATAAATGCTACACAAATAATGGTGAATATATCTTTTTATTTCTTATACTTTTTTCAACTATAAACTACCCTTCATGCCAACAAAATAAAAATAAAGAAGCCCATCAACTCCAAAAAAAAAAAGATTTATATTCCCTTCACTGTTACACTTTTTAAAATGAAATAATTCGTGATTAAAAAAAGTCTTTCGAGTTCTTTTTGACAGAGAATAAATATATATGTTTTAATTTAATGTTTTACCTTTTTATGAACTCATCTGAGCCGAAGGCTCATGTAAGCTTTTCTGATCACATTTTGTCCGTCGTCGGTCCGCCTAGCTGTCCGTCTTCCGTCTGTCCGTCCATCTGTAAACTTTTCACATTTTTGACTTCTTCTCAAGAACCACTGGGCCAATCTTAACCAAACTGAGTGCAAAGCATCCTTGGGTAAAGGGGAGTTTAAATTCTTAAAATGCAGGGACTTGTGCAAAGCATCCTTGGGTAAAGGGAAGTTTAAATTCTTAAAATGAAGGGCCAAGTCCCTTCACAAGGGGAGATAATTAAGAAAAGACAAAAACAGGGTGGGGTTATTAAAAATTTTTCTTCTCAAGAACCACCGGGCCAGAAAAGCTGAAACTTATGTGGAAGCATGTTGGGGAAGTATAGATTTTAAATTGTAAAAATCATGACCCCTGGGGGAGGGGGGGGGGGGGTAGGGAGAGGCCACAATAGGGAATCAAAGTTTAAATGACTCACCGGGCCAGGAAAGCTGAAACTTATTTGGAAGCATGCTGGGGTAGTGTAGATTCTTAATTATAAAGATCATGACCCCCGGGGGTAGGGCGGGGCCACAATAGGGAATTAAATTTTTACATAGAAATGTTTGGGAAATATCTCTTAAAATCTTCTTCCCAGGATCCACTTGGCCAGAAAAGCTGAAACTTATGTGGAAGCATCCCGGGGTAGTGAAGATTCTAAATTGTTCAAATCATGACCACTGCGGGTTAGGACGGGGCTACTTTAGTGAAAGTTTTACATAGAAATAAAAAGGAAACATCTTTAAAATTCTTCTTCTCAAGAACCGCTGGGCCAGGAAAGCTGAAACTTATGTGGAAGCATCCCGGGGTAGTGTTGATTCTAAATTGTTCAAATCATGACCATAGCGGTAGGGCGGGGCCACAATAGGGAATCAAAGTTTTAAATAGAAACAAATAGGAAAAATCTTTGAAATTATTCTTCTCAAGAACCACCGGGCCAGAAAAGCTGAAACTTATTAAAAAAAATCCTGGTGTAGTGTAGATTTAAATTGTCCAATTTATGACCCGTGGGGTAGGGTGGGGTCACAATATGTATTACTATGGGGAAATCTGGTAAAGAATAGCATGGTCAAAGCTATTCAGGTGAACGATATGGCCCATGGGCCTCTTGTATATTTTAATCCGAGTTGAAAAAGTTTCAGAGAGGTACATTTAAAATAAAATTAGAAATTTTGAGTAATTTCGAAATTTGCATTTCTTGGTAGTTTTAAAGGTTCATTATAATCTATTTTTTAGGAAGAAAAAGAGACCTTTATTACAAATGCACAAGTTTTCCACATTTTCGTTATGTGTATAGCTTAGTAGTTGACTGTGTGAAACGTCTCAAAGAATATACAGACAAATACAAAATTCTACTGGAAAATTACCCCATGGAATCTGAAGATAATGTGTTCATCAGGATCTGCTTTATTGGAGATTTAAATAAAGAGAATTTGACACTTGTATCAAAAAAATCTGGTGAGCCTCATTTTAACCTTTTAAATCACAAATTCATGTGAGTTGAATTATCTCAGAAAAAAAGTATTGTACATGTATATTAACTTTAAACATATTCAGAAATTGATTTACTTAAATGGTGATAGCCATTTTTTCTAAATTAAATACAGGTAAACCATATATTGGGAATGGTGAATTGTGGAGTGAATCTCACCTTTGGTATATTTTCCAGACGGAGATACAGATTTCTTGGGGGTAGAGAATTTATTTTTCAAAATGTTTCCTAATTTTTTTTCCTGAGAAAATTGGAATTTCATTCACAGTTTTAAGATGTTTATTTTTAAGGTGGCTATTATTTATGGTGCTTGATAATATATTTGAATGTATTTGTACTATTCAGGCATATGCAGGGGAAACATGTCATACGATTATAGTGAAGAAATCTGAGCATATTTATGATAAAGAATATGTGCAACGGACAGAAAATGTTTATATTGTTGAGCATGAAAAAATCAGTGTACAGAATGCTATAACAATGTGCCTTGAGAAAAAACTTAAAATAATGTTGGAAAATTTAATTCGGAATATAAATGAGCATGAAAATGCCCTTGGACACGTTGAAAACAGAGCTTTGAGAGAAGTTGTGTTGGAAATGAAATCTATTTTAAAACATCTTAACGTAGAAGACAATCCAATGACGAAATTGTACACTAAAGCCTGGAAATATGAAAGACCATGTGTTCCAGACAAAATTAAAAGTTTTCTTTACAAGTAAGAATCGCTATTTTTTCGTTTGGTTTCATGCAAAATTACTTTCACGTTTTAAAGTTTATAAATCATATGTCTTTCATATTAACCCATTTCTTCTCAGGGAAAATGGTGTCAACTCTTTCGGAATATGGGAGGATGGGACATTTAAAATATTCACGGACAGAGGTACAGATTCTAAAATTCTTCAACAGAGATTGAAGCAGTTAGATAAGGGATTTTTCGATAGAATTAAAGTTATTATAAAAAGTAAGTCTTTTAACTTTAAACATTGTATAAAGATAGAAAGAGGGCATATTTTGCGCAAAAGCACCGAACCGGATGAAGATGGCAAAATAGCATGTGCTACATTAGGGGGATTTGTCAAAGATAAAAAGTCTAGTGATTTTTACGGCTTGACGTGTAATCATCTTTATCCGGATATTGATAAACCAGCATACACACTAATAGATGATAAAGTTATTGAAATAGGAAAATGCATATTTACTACTCGCATCAAACTTTGTGATTTTGCTGTTATAAAAATTCATAGAAATGAACTTAAAAATTGTGAAACCGTTTTTAAAAATGATGAAGGGAATAAATGCAAAGCTAAAGTTTTTGATAAAGAAAGTTTTGAAAGTTTTGGCATCGTTCATAAATGTGGCTCAGAGACAAAATGGACAAAAGGAAGAATTGTCAGTATTCCGTTTTATCTCAAAGAGGAAGGGGAGGTATTTCTCATTTCCGGTCTGTCAGGATCTTTGTTTTCTAAAGAAGGTGACAGTGGAGCGATCGTTTTTTCGAGAAATAAATCTCCTGATCAAAGAGGTGTAGACGTGTTAGGAATGGTTTTTGGAAATGATTATGATGACCGCGAAGAAACTTCTGACGATGATTTAAGTCAAAAAGATGTGCTGGAAAAGCAAAAAAATCATGAAGCTATAACTGATCCCAGCAACATAGAAAAAGAATATACAGATACCATCATTTACACTCGTGAAGGGACTTCGAATTTGGAAAAAAGTTCGCAAAATCATGAAAGAAAAGATGATAACAACTTAACAGCATGTTTTCGACTAAATAAGGCTTTATGTTTGCTAAAGGACGGTGAAAATATTTCGGTGGAATTTCCTGATGTCGATTCATCATCATCATCATCATCCTCCTCCTCCTCATCTGATTTGGATATTGAATAACACCTTAACTGATTATTAATAGGAAATTTAAAAGAATCTTCCACGGTTAATGCAATACACATTTATTTAAAAGGAGTGGGTAATACTTTTAAGTGGAATGTTATTTGATATTATTGTGATATTGATACTATAGTATCATAGTCTTACTTTGTCCTACATTTCCTTTAAATTACAAAAATCAAATTAACTTTTGTACCGTGATTTTCCTTTATTATATTGCGCAGTATCAATTCTCCGTGGAGGTGTGTAAATGTATGTTACATGTCCTGGTTTATTGTTGAGGATTCATTAAATAGGATTTTATCATAAACACGAGTATTAAATGACATCATCTGCATTTGAGGAAAAAATAAACATATTGATATGTTTTATTTGCTTTGACCGACCATGTCTAAAACATTTAAAAAACGTAATGTGCAAATTATTTTCTTTATTAACAAAAATGTGTTTCTTTATATGGATTTAGAATTTAAGTGAAATTGGAATTAAATGCCTCAATTTTTTCTAAAAGAAATATTTAGTTTAAAATCTTGTACTTGAGGTCCTGTAGTACATGTATATAAATGCTAAATATTTTTGTGATTTCAACTTGTCATAAACACATTTTATTTTGTAAAGAAATAGGACCTCTGTTTTGAAAATTGCATAATAATTCATTTTACTTGTGAAAAATAAAAATAAATTAATCGTATTTAAAACTTTGTATACATTTTTATGATTTTTTATTCTCTGAGATCCTTACATGTACATGAATGTGCTACTGATAGGTACACATGTTTACTCATGTTGATAATTTTTGTACTTTGTAAAAAACAAAATACAATGAATTTCAGAACGAAGAAATAAAGGATATGGAGATAACGAACAGTATTCAATATCAAAGTCCATAAAACAATACAAAATAGGAGCAGAGCAAACACGGATCTCTAAAACATCAGAGGTGAGATCAGCTGCCATGGAGGAGTGAGCATCCCCTGCCGAAACAAAAACAAAAGCATTTATGGGTTGGCGCATGTTCTCAATTTTTTAACTTAACACACTAATTACACTTATTCATTTTTTCTATTTTTCATTTCAATTATAATTAAGGTCTTCCGTCTTCATCGGAAGACCTTCTTGTTATTCTTCGATTTCTTTTTCACTTTTTTTCTTACCTATTATTATTCTTTTTTTTTCTTACCGATTTTGTGCACGCGATTTCTCAAAAACGGCTCGATGGATTTTAATGAAACTTTCAGGACTCATGTAAGATTACTTGAACTTGATTCATTTTTTTCTGTTTTGATGACGTCACTTCCGGTCCGGAAATATTGTCGATTTTGTGATTTTTGAACGGTCAGGTTGTCCGCGAATGTTCTTAAAAATGGCTATAGATAGAAACGTGAAAATTTCAGGTATGATAGTCCTAAGTCTATAGATGTGCAAAATGTATTTCATTTTTATCGGAAGTGCCGCACGTCGGCGCTCGTTATGGCCCGAAAATTGTCCTATCGCGAATTTCAAAACTTTTAACACCTTTTCTACGATATCTTTTTACCTGGAAATATTTTGATAAATCATATACAACAAAAGAAGTGTAGAATTCCAAGATCTTTCAAATGATATCTCGAAAAAAAGGGCTGACCCTTAAAATAAGGGATCTAGAGGGGCCAGAAGGTTTTTCCTGATATCTTGAATAGTCATGAAAATTTGTAATACATAAAAGAAGCAAAGTTGTTTAAAATGTCAAACTTAATCTATTAGGGTCGTCAAAAACGTCCGATGACGTCACTTCCGGCCAAACCGGAAGTAGTCGGAAAATGCGTGTTTTGCCGTTCTTGACAAGTTTTTAGTTAACATCGATCACAGGGAACAAAAAAAATTTATTTTCCGTCCGTCGACGTCACTTCTGGTCAAACCGGATATAAAATAGATTTATAATGATATGAAACAGATACCCAAACAAAAGGTTTTGATTAAGACAACCAATCATAAACTGTACATCTGAGTTCTGTAATCATGATATTTAGAATGACACCAAGCTTAATTTTTGTTTATGTACAATGGATTTAGGTTCTTTCGTTTCAAGGGGAAGAAATTCTTGCTACTCTATTATTCCTTTTAAAGATCTTCCGTCTTCAACGGAAAATCCTTCTACAATCTTTCAATTTCTTTCATTTTCTTTAATCATCAGTGCTATGATGCAAATGAAATCTTAATTTTCAATTATTATCTTTTAGTGGACTTTTAATAAACCGGAGAGGAAGAATGAAATTGATCCAAACCAAACTTTTGTCCTCTTAAATATTCTCAAATTGTTTTTGAAACGAAATGCAGGAAAGAACTTAAACTTTATGGTTATGAAAATTACTGATATACCTTTCAAGTAATACATATAGAGGCTGTTCTAGGCGAAGTCTTAAATATTGCTAGACCCTTGGAAAGTAATGTATCTTTGTTTCGTGTCTCTAATCTCTTTAAAAAGATATATCCAATCCAACCATAATCAAAGTATTGAATGAACTGAAAGCCGGGCTTTAATTGTTCGAGTATATTGTCTGATCCGAAACTAAAACATATTTAATTTTTTTTCCTTTTGGCCATTGATTTTTAACAGGTAGATTTTGTATGATTATGATTTAAAACAATATCCCATATACCAGTAATTAAAATTAGCAGTCCAGACCCCAAGATATGTTATGATTTTAAATTTTGATAAATCATATTTCCTTGAAATCCTCGCATATTTTCTATTCAATAAGCATTTTTTCCTCACAATTTAAAAAATCAGTCTTGGAATAGTTAAAATAATGCACATGTGTATTTTATAGACATTCTTTTAGTTTTAAAGAAACAGTACTTATATTGCCGACTGCATGTAGAAACTTGATAAAAATCAAAACAGAATATAACCACTAACATAACATCGACGAAAACGATATAAAACATGAAACAATTTTAACATTTCGAAAAGCCAGCGCTATTGTATATAGTTCTCTTGGAATATGCACTCAGCAGCGTATGTGCAAAAATTGTTATATCACGATTATCCCATAAAGCAAGTATATAATTCCTTTTTCAGTTTAGTTCTCAAGTATAAATATAGATCATTAACTTTTCCAACGATTTGGATGTTAAAAATATTTGTTTGAATATCGTCTCGCAATACGACTATTTTGTTTATCGGAAGCGTCTGCGTTGACGCTGTTTAATTCTTTGTTTACTGTGCTATTTATAGTAAGACAGTCGATCATAATGCCTATAGGCAGGACTTTGCTTTCAGCAGAGCCCGGCTAAAAACCAAACATATTTACAAAATTTAAATACATTAAGCAAAAAGTTAAGTAATTATTAATAAAAGCTGTTGCAAGTTGTGCTTTTTTTCAAACGTATTTACTAGGTGACGACTACTAATATGTACAGTTTGTAGTCATTATAATTAAAGTGACAGTTCTTGCTTCTTTTTTATTTTCTTTTTATTTGAGAATTTAATTTTTTTCTTTATTCTCAAAGATTTAGAGATTTATATCCAAAATTCCGCCCTCTTTTATATTGTTATGGTTATAACGCTTTCTTATAGGAACAAAGAAAATCTCGTTTAGAAAAAAAAATCATGTATTCAAGATCATATATACTTCTTTTCAAGAAGTTTTACTGTACGTAACAGTACTGGTGAAATGTCCTTGTTCGTGTCATCGTTTTCATTTTTAAAAGTAGAGGTACTGTGAGCAATGAGCTCACTAAATGATACCCCCGCCTCCCTTATGAATATAATGGCAGTGTCCATGTTTTGATATGGGAAATCCAAATTATGTGTTGGATCAAAAAGTAGAATAACAGGTGCACATTGGAAATATGTAACAAAGATTATGTGAAAGTCTTATCAAATTTATTCAGTGGTATGAGAGGAGTTGCGGATAAGAGATGGGTACCCCAAATCGTAACAGACGGACGGACGTACAGACGGATGGACATCCCGATTACTATATACCCTCCCTCTTCAAGCTGGGGGTATAAAAAGTATGATGTCTGATATACAATGTGTACAACGACTGGGGAGATATAAACTATGAAAAGAGTTTTCAATTATTTTTTTAACTTGAAAAAAAAACACTTTGCTTTTTCATTGTGTTTAATAAAACTCTATTTCTGTATAAAGATGGGTCCAAATAATATCCCCTACGTTTATACAAAAAAGGCCCAATGGTTGATTATCATTTATTTCAGCTGAATATAAAAATACTCTTTTTGTGTTAATTTTTTTTATATCATGTCATTTTAAAACATATATTGCCTTACAAAAATGACTGCAGATCATTATTATTTTTCTCTCTTATTACTAATATGAAAAGGCTTTGTAGATACTTATCGTAAAACAACGCATTTATGTGTACACCTGTTACATGTACTGTAAAATGTTTGTAACAGATATCAAAATATAGATGCAGTATTGCTACAATGTAATATGAAACGGGTATCCTGACAGAATGTTGAAATTTAAGACAACTAATCATTTACCGTGAAACTGCACATCTGTTGTCTATGATATTCAAAATGACATCCAGCTTAATTTACTTTATGTAGTTATGTACATACATGTAGGGTCTCTCATTTCAAGCTGACGAATTGTTTGAAAATCCATTATTATACCCCCAACTTGAAAAGCGGGAGGGTATATAGTAATCGGTATGTCCGTCCGTCCGTCCGTCTGTTACGCTTTGGGGTACCCATCTCTAATCCGCAACTCCTCTCATACCACTGAATGAAATTTGATGAAACTTCCAAAGAATCTTTATTACATATTGCCATTGTGCACCTTCTATTTTACTTTTTGATCTGACACATATTTTGGGTTTCCCACAACAAACCATGGACACTGCCATTATATTCATATGGGAGGCGGGGGGTATCCTTAATTGAGCTCATTGCTCACAGTACCTCTAGTTTTTATTATTTCTATTTTTTTTTTGAGTTATGATGCAAGTATATGGACACTGCAGACTTTAATGCATCATCAATATATATTTTCTTGTAGACTTTTTTGTTGGTCGGAGATGAAAAAAAAATCTCTTCAACCCAAAGTTTGTCTTTTCTAAATATTTTGAAAATGTTTTACGTTGAAACAAAATTCAGGGTAAAAACTCAAAGTTTATTATTTTTAAAATAACTTATATAGCAATTTAACTTACATATACACTATAATGGGTGGGGTCCTTAATATTGATCAGATAGACTGTGGTAAATAATATCTTTGTTTCATGTCCCTTTATTCTTTTTAAAAATGTCCTCTCGTCCAACTATACAATTCGCAAACATTTCAAAGTTCAAAAATTAGTAAATTAGTAAAGTATTAACTATTAAATCCATAAAACATAATGAAGTTTTATTTCTCAACATCAGTGATTATGTAAAAAGTGTAAACTTAAAAAATAAACACCAAACTGATTTTGTTTGTCCCTCTCGAGAATTTAGCAATCATATGAAGAAGCCACAATTGCCAGTGGAGGGCTGCAAATTCATATGCAGGTAGTTGACAAATTGCATCATTAAATGAACACATCAAACTCAAATTCCTAACAATTTAGCTTTCAGTTGATATCAAATTTCTTCTTTTTCCATCACAAAAAAATCTATGCTCTAAAATTTTATCCTACCAAAAATACAGAAGCATATTGTAAAAATTTGACGAACCTTTTTGTTTAGCTTAAATTCCTGACTACCTGCCCGCTTAAAAAAAACCCCAATAAATTGATCAATTCTCTCTTGCATAAACATCAATAAACAAATAGAATTAGTGGCATGGGGTAACGCTTGATAACCCTTTTGGCGCCTTCCACCTTCAAACACTAGTTTCAGGAACTTATACTCGCATGGATTCATATTTGAAGAAAATTCATGAGTCCGACTTGTACTGTCTGTAGAAATACGCTTCCAGAATCGACGTTGATACCCTCTGTTGCACCAAAACTCCCATAAAAAGAGTGACAGTAGAAACTGATGCAGGAAGTTGCGTAAATGAATGCTTTGAACACGAGTCTCTGAATTTAGAGAAATATATGTCGTACATCTTATTCGTTGACTGAGATTTTGCATTTCTAACGATATGCGGCAAAGACTCCACTATATAGCTAAAACGAAGATCGACTTTAAAATTTGTCAATATTTATCCATTGGCCTTGATAATTCTTCAAAGTCTGAAATATATATTAATATGAAAGCACATTAAAATTCAAACCAAATTTGTACAGTAACTAATAATTGCCACGATATAATATCACATACATATTTACAAGCAACTTTATCATCAACATCATAAATAGGAGAGCAGTCCTCCGTGATTAAAAATCAGTCAGCAAAATATATGATTTTCAGAACCAGTATATTAGATTATAATCTTATGTTAGCATTGCAGTCATTCAAATCTAGGACAGCAGTCCTCCTTATTGGATAGCAGTCATCCAATCATTTCATTTCAGTATGCATGCACATTGTACACTGGTTAGCAGTCAACCTTTGTGTACTAATCTGTCCATATTTCACGATCAAAGCATACAAATGAACATATAAATATAGTGTTAAAGTGACTCAATTACGAAGCATCCAATCCCAGTGTTATAGCATTACTGATTAATTTGTGAACTGCAAATACACTAATTTTATCAGAACCCGAAATGAGAAAAAAAAATGTTAGTTTTTACATACTTTTTTATTTTAAAAAATATATTTCTCCTTATTGGATAGCAGTCATCCAATCATATAATTTCAGTATGCATGCACATTGTACACTGGTTAGCAGTCAACCTTTGTGTACTAATCTGTCCATATTTCACGATCAAAGCATGCAAATGAACATATAAATATAGTGTTAAAGTGACTCAATTACGAAGCATCCAATCCCAGTGCTATGGCATTACTAATTAATTTGTGAGCTGCAAATACGTTATTTTTATTAGAACCCGAAATGAGAAAAAAAATGTTAGTTTTTAGATACTTTTTTTTTTTTTTTAAAATATCTTTCTCCTTATTGGATAGCAGTCATCCAATCATATACATGTAATTTCAGTATGCATGCACATTGTACACTGGTTAGCAGTCAACCTTGTGTACTAATCTGTCCATATTTCACAATCAAAGCATGCAAATGAACACATAAATACATCTGTATAGTGTTACAATGACTTAATTACGAAGCATCCAATTGCGGTGCTATAAAATTACTTTTGTTAGCAGCAAATACGTTATTTTTATCAGAACATGAACTCTTTTTTTTTATTATTATTATTATTATCATATCTTTCACAAACCACAAGAACTTTAATTTTTGTCGATCAAAGAAGACCTAAAAGGTTTTGAATTCCATTTCGGAACAATTAAGGCACCATATACACTGTAGACCCGTAATTTAATACATGTAAAAGTTTTATTGACCTCCCTGTCAAATTAATAAATGGGAGGAACAATCCAAATCTTGTGACCAGTCGAACACAAATGCGGTGACTCCGCTTGTTCCATGAATCCTAAACAAAAAATAATTTATTTATTTATTTTTTACTTTCGCAAAGATATATCGCAAGTGTAGTGTCCCAAAACCTTAATGAAAAATGCAACAATATAATTGCTTATACCCCAATCGACAAAGTTTGCTTCCACTTTTTGCTCTTGTGGAACCCAACCTACAGAAAAAGTGTATATAGTAAAAGAAAGAGATAATAAATCCGAATTCATGGTGCCGATCTGCCAAATTCTAACAACGTTTTGATTGTCTGTATATCTATATGCAGTTTTACAAATTTTATTTTCTAAAAAACCACCAAAAATTTACACGAACATTTCAACTGTTTTAAGTTGAACCTCGAACTCTCTCTAGTTCGGCCCACATAACATGCAAAACTTTCCTAGTCGAATCAAAACCCACTCCACCCTCTTCAAAATCACTAGCATCAGTAAAAACAATGCGTTCCGCATGCGATACCATTTGGAAATAACCCTAGCGGAAACATACATATATAGGCTTTTTTTTTTTTTAACAAAATCTCTAGCTCACATAAGACAAGCAGTGAAATATTAATATTTTCATCCCAACATGATGCATTAGCAATAAGCATTGACATTTTTTTTTCTTGCTACACAAAACTTTCTTATTTATGTCGAGGGATACCAATAAAACCGACTTCTTAATTCCACTCAAAACCCAGCCATTCTAACTTTTGCAATGGACTCTTACTTGTAGCATCAATAATAAGAAAACCAGCATGCAACAAATCTTTTGAATATTCTGTGAAAATAAAATACAGTTTTGTTTGGAATCGCAAACCTAGCCATCGTATAAATACATTAAAACTCCGTATGCTTTAGCTCTCCAATACAATACTAGTGGTCTTAATACTTTAGTAAAATATAAACAGCACTATTGAGACCGAAGGGTAGGATTGTGAATACGAAATAACGCTTTGAGCCATTGAAATTCCAGGTTACATTTACATGATGATAAACACTTGTTAAATAAAATTTGATCATGAATAAACCTTTTTCGGCACAATTGAGACCATCTGAAGACCCTCGAATTTGAAATTTCTCTTTAAAACGCGTGCATTCACTTATCTAAGATCAACAATCAACCTTGGCTTTTTATTCAATGGCGCTGAAACGGTCAGTGGATCAACATAATGGGGCGGTTCAAATCATCCAATGGCTAACTCTTCTCAACAATTCTAAAATGTACGTTTCAATGACGGGAGAGAGGGCACTCTGCAATATTGATTTTTTTTTTGTTAGACAAAGATACAACTTTAGAATATGACTTAAATTCTATACTCTAACCAAATTTGATAACATTTAAAATATTATTGTTTGGTTTTATAGCATTCTTCCAAATTCAACAGATTTTTTTTTTTAAACGATCTTAAACTGAAACAATTGAATTTTCATCAAACACTGTCAAAGTCAGATTTATAGTCTACTAAATGACTAATATACTCAACTTCATTTTGAACATCGCAATCTCTCCTCGTTGAGCTGAAACTTCTGTTTAATAAATTGACAGCGTCAATGACATCGTAATCCTGTCCAGAATTGAAGCTTGTCTCTGTACGTTGTTTTTTGAGGAACATCTCTATTAGAAGTTGAACTTGAAGATAAAACTCTGTAAACATGCCAAAGACACAAAACAACCTGCGATTCTTTGTAACGAACGTCGTATTAATCGAACATTCCCTGGTAAAAGTATTTATAGTGAGCGCTAAATCGCTCGTGCATGAAAAACCAGTTTCTTAAGATACGAAGTTTCACGGAGAATACCGAAGTAAAAACGTAAAGAAATAAATGTAAACATGGTGGCTTAAAGGCAAAACTCTAAACAATGAGCCTCCGACATGTCCGAGATAAATTTTCGAATTTGCAAAAACGAGAGCATCTTGTACCCCTTCTGACAAACTTTTATTTATATCTTTAAAGATAATAATAGTTGTTGTCGCTAACAAGTGCTCTGTAGGATCAATAAGTAGTACTATACAAATTGTCTCTTTTGGAATGGTCCGAAGCTATGATAGGAACATGCATTCCATCAATTTCTCGGGCCCAATTACCGTTTAGCTCTTGATGACTTTCTTCTATCCTTCTCTGTTTTTAATCGAGGCAAGCTACTCATATATAAGTTAATGTTACAGGAATTTCCATAAACTCGTTGAAAGTAAGCATTTGTAAGTATCCTCTTTGGCACACAACCCCATAATGTCCAAGGGTTCATGTTAATTTCCTTTTCACATATTTGTATAGTTAAAAAAAAATTTTGAGATCGATCACTTTTAGTTTTCTTCATCCTTTTCATTCTCCTTGAAAATACGTAGTTACATGCCTGACGTTTTTTAACACTAATTGTTACTCAATTGTGTATACATGTTCACTGAATTGATGATGGATTTTTCCGTTATTTCCCGATCATGATCACAATGAGCACACGGTGGGTGTGACTGGTCGGCAGGGGATGCTCACTCCTCCATAGCATCTGATCCCATCTCTGATGTTTTGGAGGTCCATGCTTGCTCTGCTCCTATTTTATATTGTTTTATGGACTTTGATATTGAATTTTGTTCGTTATCTCTATATCCTTCCTGTATCATATTCAAGTGGATATTTTATAATGGCCTCACACACTTGATGTACTGTAGATTTCCCAACACCAAAAAAATTCCAATTGTCCTATTTCTGCTGAAGACGCCAATCAGTAAATGGAAACAGTCATCTTTTTCTTTACATCCTACGGCTCTTACAGTAAATAAAAATTTTAATATTTTTTCTTCTTAGTGTGTAGATTCTTATACCATTCTTTGTCCTTAAAACATTAACATCCTTTTTTTGTACCAATATCTAAATTAGTGGATCGGATTTCCACCCTAGTCTTTATTTTAGGAACATTCAAAAGTTAGGTTTTATCCAAACAGTAAAAATACCCCTTTTCTATAAAAATTAACAATTCTGAATCTGTCCATCTCCTTATTTTATGTGAAAATATGAGGATATACTAACAGTACATAAATTTCGTCTGAACGCAAAGCAAATTAACTTTTACTTACGTGTGTAGATTTACTTATATGTAAATTTGCACACCTAAGCAAAGTTTCGTCGTATGAATGGGGTATATATATTTTTTTCTTTTCAGTCGATTTCAGTTTATTCTCATAACCACCAATAACGTAAAATAAATAAAACATAATCATGTATAAGTTTAGTATAGGACTTCATAACAATCAATTTGTTGCAATAAATTCAATAATTTGCTGCAAATTTTGTAAAACTAGTTAAATGGCTTTAAATAATTATAGTTTATTACATCATTCTTTCTCACGTAATGAGCTAAATAAATTTATTAAAACTTACACACTTGCTCTTAAATTAAACAGTATTATTTTTTTTAGTAAAACATTTTTTATGCCATTATGCAGATCAATAAACACAATGCACAAACCCTGCCATTTAAATAAATTGTTGCAATGCCCCAATTCTATAATATAATCTATGATCAGAAAATTTAAACTTTATTTGTTTTATACATTTTTAAAATGAATTCCTTTTACCAACTACGACTTCAAACTATATAGATATCTACATGCAGAAGGTATTATTAGTTACATAGTGTTTTAGTGACAGGGTACGGGATGATAACTGGTAAGTAAATTTCATACCTTATCTCCATATGTTTCATGTTATCCATTCAATGTCGCCATACTGTGGAAGACAGTTTAATATTATGGTGAGCAATTCTTACTTATGCAGAAAACTCTTCATTATTTACCTTGAAACATTTATTCCAAATACTTCCCTAGTAAGTTTCATAATACAATTGTCTATTAAACTTTGTCTAATTAATACGTATATAGACTTTTCAATTCTATTTTATAACACATGTATATATGAGTAATATACAACACTTCAATATTCACTTACTTGTTAGCTCATGTCTGTTCCCCTATCTGTGTCTTGGGCCATCTAGGATTGAATGTGAGAATTGACTGCGCCACTGTTTAATGAATGTTTTATTATTTTTTTTTTCAATTTAAACGATATAAAATGGTTTGGGACAGTTTACGCTAAAATATAAACCGCAAAGCGGTTTCCAAAAAAGCGTAAACTGTCCCAAACCATTTTATTTCGTAAAATTATTTTTAAACAAATAATGATTCATTCCTTATAATTTAATTTTCAACACTAAATGTTTCAATATAACAAATTTTATTTCGTAAAAATAATACAATTTTAAATTTAACCGCGTAAGAATACGTGATCCTAGTAATGAGGTGATCTAGAGATCGACGAGCTTCAATCCACCCAATCGACGGCCATTTTTTTCTGAAGTCAACAACATCGTCAAGCTTTGTAGTGTAGGTTATTTACTTGTATGTGAAATTAAAGACATATTGGTGAAAAGCAGAATTTGATATGAATCCAGAGGAGAAGGCCGATGACTGGAATGCAGTCGGTATTTCTGCTGATGTTGTTACAGGAGCTGAGACGTCAGGATGTTTACAATACATGGCTGGATCCTGTAACCTGAACAGTGTCATTTCTTTCCGTTTGTGGGACGATCAGATTGGACAAAGCTCTACTCATTGACTCCATCTGGTAAGTAGCGCATTGTCGGCTATAACTCCTTATAGAGGATTCGTTTTTATGGCCACTCATGTACATTATGTGTCGCACTTCGAATCCTGCATCGTTCATGCCTTGTATGGAGGTTGCACGTAAGCTGTGAGCAGTGTAAGAATTTTGCGTTTTTACAAATGTCAGCTATAAAACGTGTGAATTGGTATTTTTTGGTAGGAACATTAGTGTACCAAATTTCCTCTGTAGTTGGAGAGGATAACACTTCTTTTGAACATCTGTTGAAAAGAAATGTTGCAGTAGGGTCCTTCTTTGAGAGGTATTGCTTTAAAGAGTTGACTGGACAGTGTTCCCCTGCATTTGGTACTGCATACATTCTTTTTTCCTTAGGGATTACAGACACATCTATGCCCCCTTGCCAGTTTTTTTGTTTAGTTTCATGAGACAAATTAAAACAGCGTACTCGTGTCCATTTTCATCGAAGTGAAACTCAGATGAGTTGACATTTAGTTGCTCCTAAAACATAAGTCCCCTGCTGGAAACTGAATGGCGATTTAAAACCAGATACAGAATCTCAAAGACACAGGAGTTGAATCTCCATAAAGGTATGCTGAATTTTTATCAAGATCATTTTAGGAATAACAGCCTTGTGCTTTGTTGGTCGAGAGAGCCCTTCTTGTAATTTTTTTTTAGTTTTCCGTCTAAGACATTATTGCTACCCCGAGAAGTTCTCTGTCACTCATTATGTCAAACTGACGTCCAATGTCGTGGACATGGCGATTAATTGCTGATCTTATGCTCTTATATGTATTACTGTGATATTCTGTTGCTTGTTCTTTTGTCATAGATTGTGATCTTTTTTCATTGGGTTTAGGTGTAGCCTCTGCATAAAATTTTTCAAATTTTATTCAGCTCAGTAGCAGAAATTTTGTGAAATTCAGTTGGCAGTCCCAAAGCTTCAACACTCCATTCTACAAAAAAGGAGGACCTTTTTTTTTTTATCAAATTATCAAGTCATATTTCATATGAATCCAGATAGCTTAATGGTAAAGCAATCATGCAATTTGTGTGGTGAATTTGGGTTCAAGTCCCAATCTGGATATTAAAAATGTTGATGACTTGATATAATTTACATTTATAAAAGTTAAAACATGCATTTACCTTGAAACAAATTTACTCCCCACTTTGTATTAAACTTTGTAGGTTTTGACTGCCTTCTTTCTCTCAATTCCTGCAGCTCTGTTTCATTAACAGTTTTGAATCTATTTTTTTCCTGCAGTCTAAGTCTGGGTCTTTAAGCATGATTTCCTCTGTTTTTATAGGATTTAAAACCATTTCCATCTCTTCCTCAGCCTCCTTTCTAGATGTTGTTGTATCAAGTTCCCCATCAAAGATTTGAAGAAGGGTTTCCAAATCAATTTCTTCCATTTCAACATTTTCTCCTACCCCAGCATGTCAAAATCTGCCATTGTGCAGACGACAACACATCACAACTCATATAGTTCCATCTTATTAGTGCCTTGACTATTTATTTACATAATAATTGTGTAATTTACTATAGAATGGCACCAAAAAAAAATCTTAAAGAATTTCTTTAAAGATATTTTTTATTTTTTTTAAAAATGATTAACATTTTACTATAAACTCTAATGTAAACAGGAAGTTATGGTAAAAAGTAGTTCCGGCTCACTGTTGCCAAGGGGGCGTGGCTCTATACCTACATTTTCTATACTGTATAAAACATATTCATGTGATTGTTTAGTCCAATCAAATTACACTATTTAGACTAAATCAAATTATAGTGACTTAAAAAAAACATTAACACGAGCCTCTGATTTACCATGGGTAGGATCAGGTGCTTAGAAAGTATAACCATCCCTTGTTGACCAGTAACACCCACATTGAGCTCTACATGCATGCACTGATCAAGTAATCAGATCGAGCATTCCGTAGTCAAATAAAAACAAATCCCTTCTATACATCAGCTAAATTACGACCATGTGATTGATTATAATAGTACAAAGTCCTTATAACGACCTTATTTTTTTTAATAGAATTCTGAAGTAGTAGTTGAAATCCCTGTAACATCAGGTTATCTTTAATTAGCCTGCTTTGGTTTTTAAAAAAGATCGTTCTACGAATATGCTTTTCATTAAGTATCGAATAAGTTTGAGTTATAAACACAATATGCTGGTTAAAGCGGAATATTTAACATAAATAAGGAAAATCGACAATAAAAATGATGACAACTTGATAATCATATAATTTTAGTGTTGGTTGGTCCGGTTTATCATTTGTCAGTAAAACATAGTTGAATAAGATGTGGCAGACCTTGGGATCTCTTTTGTATTGAATATCACTGGGATATATGGAGCCCACATATAAATGGAAATAACTATTGTTAATGATAAAAGCAAAGTGAAGTTTGTCCTTCTGATGAGACCCTAAAGACCGGGACCTCGTGTCACAGCTGGCGATGACACGTCAAAGAACCCTCACAGCTCAAAAATTTGTAGAACGAGTAAAGGTCTATATTTGAAGTTCTTGAGCGGTTAATGTTCAATTTCCTATATGAGTTAAATATTCTTGAATGGGACGTCAAACAAAATACAACCAATCAATCAAATTATTCCTCGAGGAGTACAATATGACATACATTTGTGTCATTTTCAAATTAAATATGAAGTTAAGAGGAGGAAATGATTAAAGATAAGATTAAGAATGAATACATAAATTTAAAAAGTAAATTTACAAAACAATGATACTTCATTTAAACTTGAAATGTTATCTTTAGACCTTAGAAAGTAACACATAACTTTTAAAACATCCCCCCTTCCGACCATTCAATTAAAACGTGCTAGTCTGCCATGTACAACATAAGCAGCCCGAATTCTACCATGCATTAAGCTTATTAATGTCTTAATCTGAGCGAAAAAAAATATTCTTGTCCTTTTTTAAATGCCTGTTTTACAGGTACTGCGGTCGAATTTTCTCTAACTTGGCGTAGTGTAGTAACCCTTGGACTTCCGGTCAAGGAACTGTCATTCATGCTTTTGAAACACGTGAGCCCGAAAAGTCGTTATGTAGTGTATATTTGCATCTGTAGCTTTTCTTTATTTTGAAAATTTCCAACATTAGCAGTTAAAATGTGTGCTTTCAGTTACTTTGAGGAAATACAGGCATCACATCCGGAAGAGAAAGAAGGATAATTTTTCCGGACTTTTAGTACAAGACTTATGATTAACAGATACAAAACCTTGAAAACCCAAAATATTGACAATAATTTTATTAAAAATGCTATTTTTTAATTTCTGTTCAGGGGGCTAAAAATCAACTTCCGGTCATGGAATGAAAACCATTCAACCGTTAAATAACTGATTTGGCAAAGTAAAAGATGTCCTAACTTTTTTGGTACATAGTTATATCCCGTATATAATTTTCACCCCTAAAATTAGGGTGTTGCGTTTCTATTGACGGTGAGTATAGTAACATAACAAACGTAGAGTCCTTTAATTTGCGCTTCCGTATGCATAAGTATCATCTTTCATGGAAACATAAACATATCGTACAATTTATGAAGTATGTACAAGTTTTGTGTTATATATTTGCCTACTTATCAGTCATTTCAGCATAAATAAGTAGTCAAGCGACATAAACAAGTTGCATAGATTGGGCAGAAATATGCCATCATAGAATTGACATACAAACTTTTTATGTTAACTTATTATTTTTTCAGCTTGAATTTAAATGTTCCCAAAACACGTTTAAGGAAACAAAAGAATAATTCCCCCCTTTTAATTTTTTTTGTAGACAGGAAAAGAGATATGTTTTGCAAACTTAAAGCTGCATACATGAATAATTGTTTCATCGCATGGACATTTTGTTTTCTTTGCACTAAAAACACGCACTATGACGTATTTATAATCGCGTGTGAACAAAGTTCATTTTCTTAAAAAGATGTATCAACAAAGATTTCTTTCAGCGGGTGAGGGGAAAATACTAATTCAAATAATATTTTAATTAGTCAAAAAGACTTGTGTGCTTCTTTTTTCCAAACTGGAACAACCAATTGCTTGACGACAACTATTCACAATAAAGGTTTGTTTGATAATATTGAAGTCATTGACATTAAAGTATCAGTATGCTTGGAGGATCGAAAAGTATCCATCTTCAAAACAGATTTTCCATCTAAATTTTCTGTGAAACGTTGACCAAACATTGAACAGGTATTGTGCCCTCTGCTAAAGGACCGATCTTTACGTTCCATAGTGAATTTGAACACGAAACTTAAAGACCTATGTGACTCTACAGTGCAGACGTTCTAACCACTGCCCAAAGCGGAAGAACCTTGCATAAGTAAATGAAAAACAAGAATCACTCGCTTCTTCACTTGATATGTTTCTTTTTCACTCTTTTCAGAATGGGCCAATTTTTTTTAAGTTGTCAACAACACAATACCCATACCGCTAATGCATGTGATTATTTCATTAGAATTGTTTTGTCTGATAACGAGGGAAGAAAGACAACACAAGAAATCCGTGCTGGAGATTATGTCATTATCCCTACAGTGCATGCTTACGTTACTGTTAGTGTCTTTCTCGAGAGGGAAATGGAGGGCTTCGACAAAAATCCTGTTGCCAGTTGTACGCATAAATCTGATAAAAGTTTTATAGTAAAGGGTCACCGTGGTGGTCATGTGATAATTAGTAAAACAAAATATGGGAAAATTTGGGTTGAAGATAACACCTAGACAATATGATAGAACTTTAATTTTTCATAATGCAAATGAGACTAGTATTTATCAGATTATTTTTAGCTTGTATTTTCAAAGTGGCATTTTTTAACAGAATATAACAAGAAAATTTATCCGCTCCTATTTGTTTAACAAGAAATATTTTGAATTATATATTTTTGTGCGACAGGAATTCATTATGTATTTTAAATATTGAATTTTCATGTTCTATTTTCGATGAGATACTAACAGCGCTAAAAGAAACCAGAATATTACAGAATCAATTCCTAGCACTGCACAGCGTAATGACGCTTTCATTGGCATCAAACTGTATCAAAATTAAAGAAATAAATTGATTTTTTTAATTTTTAAACTTCATGTACGATGCAAAGCATGCATTTGAGTATTGTGCCTGGAAATTATTTTTCAGTTGAACCGAGTTTAATTTTCTCCGATAAAATCTGTGAGACGAGAATTAATTAATCTGTATTTTTTTTAATTTTGCTACAGTGTGTATTTATCAGAATATGTATACTTATTATTTGAGATGGCAATTTATATTCCGTTAACCGAGTACTTGGTCGGAACACTGGTAACCGGTTTAAAAAAGTCGGAATGTAGATGTAAATGTCGATACAATATATTCTGGTGACCTTGAGATAAAAGATACGACAGAGTCTGAGACATCTGTTTCATATTTGGATATTTTACTTGATGGTAATCTAACTAACAAATTCTATGATGAACGTAATGACTTCAAGTTTACAACGTCAACTTCCACTACTTATGCAGCATTACACCTTCATCACCTGCATACGGAGTTTATATAACTCTGTTGATTCGGCAATAATGCAAGAGCTTGCTCTACGTATGGACAATTTCTAAAACGAGTTAAATTGTTGACAAACAAGTTGATGAAACAAGAATATCAGCAGTTTTGTTTAAAGTCATCATCTCGTAAGTTCTATGGTCAATACAATGACCTTCTACGCAAATACAATTTATCATTGAGTCAAATGCTGACTGACTTTTTTTTTACTAATTGTTCGTTCATTATTTATAAACTGAATTGAAGACGGATTTTCCGTTATTTCCTGATCATGACAAGGAGCACACAGCGGGTGTGACCGGTCGGCAGGGGATGCTAACTCTTTCATGGCACCTGATCCCACCTCTGATGTTTTGGAGGTCTGTGTTTGCTTTGCTTTTGACTTTTAATCTTGAACTCTTCGTTATCCCCATATGTTTCAGTAATGAAACCAAAGGTGGGTCAAATCTTATATTTTGATATGCTCGCTAATAAAATGCTATAAAATCAGCTCAAACAAGGAAGTCCACCAAAAAGTTCATTTCTGGACTGATACTTGAACGCTTAAGTACAACTGTGAAACACGAAATAAAACATTGATGTTCTACCGTCATCTCTTCAGTATGGGCCAAGCATGTGGTCAACAAAACACACATATTGCTAACGCCACTAATGACATTATCAAAATTGTGTTGTCTGATAATAACGATAGAAATACGGCACAAGTAATCCACGCCAAAGATTATGTCACTATTCCGACTTGTACATGGTTCTGTTACCGTTAGTGTATATCTTAGGAAAGAAGAGGAAGGCTTTAAAGAAAATGCCGTTGTCAGTTACACAAATAAGTCAAACAGAAATTTTATTGTGAGAGAATATGATGTCGATCATGTCAACATTGTCAGAGCAAAGTATGGATCAGTATGGAAAGAAGATGGTGGCTTACAAAAAACATCACTCAGCATTTCTTTGATTCATAATAGTATTTGAAAAGAACAATTATCATCTTGTTTTATTCATTGTTTATAAATAAATTAATGTGTAAAAATTATTTTTATTTTCAAAAAAAAAATTTCCTTAAACTTTTCTGCAATATCCTATTAAATTTGGCAAGGTAAAGAGAAAAATCACAGGGTTGACCTTCAATTCGGAGGCAGATGTTGCAACCCATGGCCAAAAAATCGTCATCCACGAAATTAATTCCCAACTTTCCTAATATTTTCCTCAAAGCACGAAAATTTGACCTCACGAAAACATGTGATTATACAGTACATGTAACTCTTTTTTGATTCGAGTCTTTCTAAATTTAGCTGCAGAACTGTAGCTCTCTGCTTAAGAAATTTCGGACAGATAAAGAAGAGAGCTAGAGATTCATGCATTATAATCACCTTCGATTTACGCCGCCGATTTTTTGTGGCTCATTTCATGTATCATTTCTTACATTTTATGTTTTCGTCGGCTTTCTAAATGATATCTGATAATGAACCATACATTAACACTCCTTTTCCTAAATGTTTATTTACATTTTAACACTGTTCAACGCTTCAAGAAGGGCCCTTTGTTGAAGTGGACGTAAAACTGGGAATTTTTTAAACCGACATTCCAAATCCATAGAGGACTCAATTTTGGACCGTTGAAAAGTAAATAAAGGATTTTACAATGTATGGATCTGTAGCTTTCTGCTTTATCTGTCTGAATTTTCTCAAGCAGAGAGCTACTGTTCTGCATCTATTCTGAATTTTGACATATTCTCGACACTTTGGACCATTGAGCAGTGGGGATCCCACTGCAAAGGGGGGATCTTTTTTGTGTCAGCAGCTACTGCGACACGGAACTTCGGTTTATTCGGTCTCATCCAAAGGACCGGTCTCTACGTTCAAATCTCGGTGGAGATTCGGCTCGGCTAAATATTAATTTTGGTCATCGAATCTCGAGACAGTCCTTCATCATTCATGTCTTGAAATTTAGCCCCAAAATCTTTTAGTCGACACTGCTATTCTCTTCAATCAGTCATTTAGTCGTTAATTAATTCTCTTTATTTATAAAATCTTGTAAAATTCCAATACTTGATAACAATACTGTCGAGTAATAGAAAAAAGTCTCTCTTCAAATATGACGTCTTCAGCCTTGACATGACGCAATACAAGTGATCCAAAGAATAAATTCACTGGTTTTATAGTTACAAAAGTGTTTAAACAAATAGAAAATTATCGCTATTTTTAACCTTATCGTTAAAGCTAAAAGAAAGTAATTTATTTTAATACTATGTATATAGAATATGAATTTATCTAGTAGCTTTGGAGCTTCACAGGAACAAGGAGTGTATAGAATATTGTTAGAACGATAAGCATGTTCGTGATTCACGTATATGTGCAAGCGCACAGACTAGATTGTTTGAGCTGAAATATGGAATATTAATTGCTTATATAGTGTAGATTTTGATAAGTGCTGGGGGCTGATTCTGGTCTGCCAGACATTATTTTTATCTATAACACATTTTTAGCGATGTTTGAATTTTTTGCCATTGAACGCATTTTCGGCAAAATTTTAAGTACTTCCCAAACAACACAGACTAGCTCCCCGCACGTACATGCCCTTGCATTATCATCATTTCCTACATTCAGCTTAACATTTCTATTTTTATACCAGTCCCGTGACAAATAGCGGAATCATGCGATATAATTGGTACTGTGTACGGCCTTGCATACCCATTATGGATAGCTATATTACATTTTCTACATGTATTCTGTTACTTACTTTGTAATATTTAAAAAAAGAGTAATACATATTAAAACGATTACATTTTCCATTTCGGTTCATAGCTTACCATCTAGGCATGTAGATCACATGTGGTGCTTGGGCATTCTTATTTCACAGATATAATAATTGAGACAAGTCCTTTCTTTGGGTAAATAATATTTTTCTCTTTCACTTAAGTTTATTTTCCCTAAGGGATATGTATCATACTTACAAGTGCACATGTCTTTATTTCACTGTAATTTGCATAATAAAACCCAGTTCATTCGGTTCATTTTGATATTTTTAAATCATAAACATGTTAAGAGAATATGCATTTATTTTTTCTCATTTTCATGCATCCCTAATCGAAAATGGGGGGGGGGGAGGAATTAATATTATTTACTCTGTCCGTCCATATGTCTATCCGTCTACTTGTCTGTCCCTTTGTCTATATGTCCGCAAATACTCTGCTTATTTAAAAAGACCTTTCTTTTGGTAAATATATTAACATATCATACCAATTTACTTGGATTGTGAGTATTCATTGCCATAAGGCCCTCCCTTGAGTATTTTTTTTTTGACTGTTTTACCCAATTTGGATAAGAATTAACCTTTAAAAATATCAAGCTTTATTTCAAATTTATCATGTTTATTTTGAGTCTGAAAATACGTTAAGCAGATTCCAGCACAGGTCAAAATTTCACAAAGTTCTTACCTTTATGGAGTAAATAATGTCTATGGACATTGCACCAATGGAGAAAAATTCTATATTTTCAAATATAAAACTGTTGCATCTTAATATCATATTGTAAACCAACTTTTATTCGCGTCATCTTTTATTCGCAATTCGTCAGTTTGAAATCAATCCGCGACGATTAATTTTCACGAAAAAGGAAACATTTTCTACAAAACAAAGCAAAATAATTGGTTCGCGACGATTAAAATTCGCGACTAAATGTACTGTAAGTGGCGAAACTAGCGAATATTTCTCGCACTGGAATAAAAGTTGGTTTACAGTATTCCGATTTATGCCTGATGCCTTTGCTTTATTTTTAAAAGTAATCAAATTTTGAAGATCGGCATTCCTTATCAAGAAAGGAAAAAAGATGACATCGATAAACATCGCGGAGCAGCAGTAACTAATACAATTTTGACTTGTACTCTGGACTCTGAAAATGCTGGAGGAAAAGGAAATATGTCAAAAGCGAACCATGTATGTGTGTTCACACGGTACAGGATCTGGAGATATTTAAATGACAGAAATTTTGTACAGGCGAGGACGATCTGTACGGAAACTGATTATCTGAAAAAAAAAATTCAAAACTTTTAAAATTTATTAGGGTTATGATGAGAGTTTGGCGCTTCACATTTACTGGTCTTGTGAAAGCACGTTTACGATATCGAAAATGTAATACTAACAAAGAAAATTGTGCCACTGGAAAAAATGTTAGGAAAAATATAAAATTAATTTTCAAGAGACAAATAAACGTTTTGGTAAGTGCACTCGTATAATATTGAGCCATACCGTTTGAGAGTATTGTAGAGAACGGCATGACGCTATGTTTTTGATGTTTCAATGTTGTTGAGTTTGCTCCGTGGTTACCAATGTTGATTTTAAGATTAATTAACGTGATTACCATAAAATCACATGAATGAAACATCACACATCAACAAAATAAATATTTCATTTCAAGATAGTACAACGAATAAATCGTGCAAATTAATACGCAAAACATATTTTGTGATCATCTTGCACTTACATGGTAAAATATTTGCAATTTTAAAAATCTATATAAGTAATTCATAATTTTTTTTATTACTTTTTAAGATTTTTGTACTGATCGGTTGGAAGTACCGTGTAATTTATCAAATTAAGGAAAAGGTTGGTTTTTTTTTGTTTGTTTTTTTTTTGGTAAATTTTGAGAGTTTGGTCAAAATATGAGATTTTCAGGCCAAAAAGGAGGTGTGTAAAATTTGTTTTGATTTCGCAAATTTATTTAAATACGGTTTCTTGCCAAAATTTGGTGTGTATGTGTGTTAAGTTCGTTCTGAAAATATACATGGAAACCTATGTTTGATATTCCTGGCATGTCATAACGGAAAATAAAGTTCCAAGATAAAAAGAGTCACAAATGTATGCATTTGAAAGAAAATTTTTCATATTTACTTCCTTCAAAAGGAATGCTAGCGGTCCCCCATGCATCTCATACCAAAATTTGCGAGAATTTTGAACAATTTTGAAACTGAATTAGAAAAAAGAAAATTGAGGGTAATGCTATCAAAATCCAAATACCTTCTCTGAGTGTAAATCCTTAAATCAAAACCCAATTATCGCAGACGCTCAAACGCGGCAAAATGACATTAATTTTGCCATTTAAATCAATTTGATGTTAAAACTATGATATTTTCCAAAACGAATTTCATTCGTCATAACTTTTTTTGAATTCGGTAATTATATTAGACAAAATTCGATACGATGGATTATTTAAAAAAACAACAACGAATGAATTCGTATACGTATGAACAAATTCGATCATTCATTACATCGAATTTAGAGTATCCGACCCATATTTTAGCCTCAGATTCAATGGAATTAAATGCAATAAATATATATATGGGTTGAATATTCAGTATATTTACATACTTTTCATGTTTAAGCATCAGATTGTTAGCCCAGAATGTGTCCTAATTTATGATCTTGTATTGTCCTTGAAGAGATATCTCCCTTTAATTTTACTCAATATAAATTAGTCATAAAAATTTATCTGGTGAAAATGTTTTCTTTCTTATGACCAAATGCAACTTTCCACCACAGAATTGATCGACATTCTTGCGTGATAATTTGCATGAACGTTAACGCCTTCAAGCAAGCCAATCGATTGATCATCCTCATGGAACGAAAAAATGCAAAATATTTTGACAGTTATTCCTTATATTTACCTGCTCTTGATTCCGCAAATCCACGTGCTCTAAGCCCCGCTTCTGTCTCGATTTGTACTGACCCGCATGTGATTTTTTTAACTGCGCCTTTAGATGAACCAGTAGATTCATTCAGAAATGAACTATTTTTACGTTTTGTAATTTTCTCTCGAACAAAGATATTTGAATTACAATTACTGCTTAGGTAAAACATTTTTAAAAATATCTCTTGGTAAATCATTTCCTACTCTAAAAAGCCATTTCCTAACCTAAAACGCTTTGAAACAATAACAGATTAATACTACATACACGAATGATATTTAAGGTTAAAAATGTATGTCCTAATATGGGACAGGTACACTGTATCTTAAAAAGGATTTTTTAGGTTCTGAATGGTTTTCTCTACAAGTAACTTAATTATAAATATTAACTTATAGTTCGTCCATATTACTGCGTAAATTTTAAAGCAAAGGGAAATAATAAGACTGATATTTGATCTATTGATAAATGGATTTTATAAAATTTTGTACATATTAAAAGAAATCCGTAGCCTCCGATAAAGAAAAAAAAATAAATTCGGAAGTTTTTCTTTCAAATGGATAATAAAAGGCGACATTCAATAATTCTGTAAAGACGCATATACTGCAGTCTCATGTACAAGGGTATATCTATAAAATCAGGAAGTTTTTTTTTTATTGAAATCCAGAATACTCAGGTTACAGTGTTTGTAAACTAAATAAGAGATTTGAGTGTTTTTAAAATTGTTGAGTTTTTTATGATTTTTTTTTTAGATCACCTTAGCTGAAATCTCAAGTTAGCGTTTCTGATCACATTGATCACAGTACGTCTGTCTGTCTGTCCAAATAGTATAAATGATTTATATAAAAGAATATATAGTGAAAAACTTGAAATATCTTCTGCTCAAAAACAACATACCCGTCTTTAGTCCTATTGATATGGAAGCATCCTCAGGTAGTGTAGGTTAAAGTTTGTTCAGTAATGATTCCAGGGGGTGAGTTGGGCTAACATGTTGGGGGATTAAAGTTTTTACATAGGAAAGTATAGAAAAAAAAACTTTTTCTCGGAAACAGCAAAACCATGATAAGTCGTATTCATATGGAATCCTCCTCAGTTAGCGTGGATTCTTCTAGTGTTCAAATGATGATCCCTGAGGATAGGGAGGGGTCATAATGAGGATCACGTTTATACAAAGGAATATATGCGAAAAATACATCGTAAAAATCGTCTGCTTAAGAACAGCATATCCATTGAATATATGATGTGGAAGCATCCTCAGATAGTTTTTCACCCCCTCCAACACGTAAACTTTGCAATACTAAATTGAGATGTGTTTTTCCTAGTCATTTTGCTCAGGTGAACAATGTGGCCCATGAACCTCTTTTTGTTATTTGATATTGTAATTGCGTCTTTCTTAATACGTATTTCAAAATAATCAGTTTAGGTCAGGGAAATCTTAACAGTAACTAACTTTGTTTTTCATATTCAAACAATTGCCTTTCTTGATAAATCCGTTAAATGAAAGTGACTTTGAAAAATGCGTTGTTATTTAAAATATGAACAGTATGTACAATGTAAATTACGTGTCAATCTTACTATATATATATATAGCTTTACGGCTTTTAATAATTTCACTATTCATCCTTTGACATCCTTAAGGGTAAAATGGATACAACGATCTATGTCGTTGTTATTTCCACAATATGCATTTCTCCCTTGGTTAGATCGCAAATCATTAACGAAGAGGATTGTAAACAAAAGAAATATTATGAAGCACAACAGATTCGGACGTATGATAAAATCTGGAAAATGATGGAATCTCGATTATCTGTTTTTGAAAGCAAAATGAAAGAGGATTTCGAAAAGTTTCAAAACCACGTTCAGGATTCTTTAGATCAACAGGCATCACAACTTCAAAGTTTTGATGAGCAACGCCAATCTATGTTCTCTGAAACAAATAATATTTCAACGACAATAAAAGACATTGAATTATCCATAACGTTGTTCACAGACGATTGGCAGAAGCAACACTATTCGATGGAAAATGAAATGAATAATCTATCAACAAAATTACAAGACATCAGATTACTGTATAGGGGATTAATTTCACGGGTTGTAATTTTCACGTTTTTCTCTCATCTGACACGATCGCGGTTTCTTGAATTCGCGGAATTTGGTATGTAATAAATGTTACTTCCCTTGTCTGCATTTAATCCATACCATAGCTACATGTGAACGACATTAATCAGCGTTTTGTCTTTATTTCACGAACAACAGGGTAAGTTATTATAAAATAGTTAGATTTTATAAATAATTAATTAACACAAGTGCAGTTATTGATAGTTCCTAAACGTTAAATGACTTTCCTATATACTATTACGATGAGTGCATGTGCACCCGAGATCTTCCATACAACGCGGCGAAAAACCACTGGACGGAAATAAAACTTTTTATGTAGTTCTACGAAATAATATTCTTCCACACTTCCTTCGTCAGTAAGTTCGATATTTGAATGATTTTTTTAAACCAAAATGCCGATAAAAACTACAAGAACTAATATGCGTGAGAATGCAGGTAACAAATACACGTGGTAACATTAGTTACGCACGGGTAATCAAACCCCATGACCCACGTGTTTTGATTGATGAAACATGCAGCGTTGGCTATTAAAACAGCTATTGAACAAACACAAATTATCTGCCGATTTGAATTAAAGTAAAGCGTGATAATTAAAATTAATTGAATGACAGTACTACTCGCAATTACTGAAATGTCCATGGACTGCACGTATACCTATATAAATCTATCGTGGTCTATTCTCAAATTTCCAAAAAAAAAGAACATATAGATTATTGAAAATTTATTCACTGTTTCTAGAATTCACGGATTTGTTAACACCGTGAATATAGCGAATATTAACACCGCGAGTTATTTTCCCCCTATACAGTATCCCAAATTTCCCAAACAGACGTTTGGCAGAAGCAACATAATTTAGTGAACATAGAAGTGAAAAATATTTCAACGAGAGTTCAACAGATTGAACTATATCTTCCATCTGTCGCAACCGTTTGGCAGGAACAAAGTACTGCAATGAAAGGTCATATCAATGATATTTCAAAAAAAGTTCGAAATATGGAAATAACTCATATTGCTGATATTGGCCTTTGGAAGAAACGATTCATTTTAATGGATAGTGATATTGATAATATTTCAGCAAGAATTCAAGACACTGAATCATTTTTCACTTCTGCAATTGATATTGCTCAAAGTAATTCGCAAAAAAACATATTAGAACTGAAGGATAACATTACAAGCCTAAAAACAGACGTAGAAGAAATAGAAAACAGTCTCAACAAAAGCGACTATATGCTTTTTGAAATAGCTAAAAATATTTCTAGGAATTATGAGTCTGTCAATCATTTATTTAAGGATTTAACGTTGTTAGGATCACAAGTTAATGCAACAATCCAGAACATTGAAAGTAAATTGACATTGAAATTTGAAAGAGAGACAAATGATACGGATAACTCTTTATCGAGTTTGCGAATTTCACTACATTCAGTACAGGACGAATGTAAAACAAAAATGAAAAATTTTAAAACCAGACTAGATGAATCAAATAATAATGCTGATGAGCTGAAAAATAATTTATCAATGATTAGAAATAATTTACAAATGTCAGTGGCAGAGGTACAAAGGTATTGCTTGAAGAAAATCAATTCAACGAAAACAAGCATTACTCAAGTTACGCAAGGATTATCATCACTAAATACGACACTATTAGTAAATATGAGAAACACAGAAAAAAGTCTGAACATTTTAAGTTTAACTCTTGATTCAGTTGAAGACGGGCAGAGAAATTGTTCGATGATGATTAATTCAACAAACACTCACGTTTCTCAAGTTTCTCGGAATTTATCTGCGCTTAGCGCGACATTTTCAAAGAAATTTATGGACACAGAAAACAGTCTGAAATCGTTAAATTCGACCATTAATTCAGTGTCAGAAGAACAAGGGACTTGTTCGAGGACAACCAATTCAACAAAAACATATATTGCTCAAGTTGTCGAGAATATTTCGAAGAATAGTGATTTATTAAATCAAATGTTTTCCAATATATCTATGATGGAATCAAATTTTGAGAACACTTTTCACAACACCGAAAGCACGTTGGCATTGAAAGTTGAAGGTGGAATAAATGAAACTAAAGATGCATTATTGAGCATGCAAATAAAATCCCATTCTTTTCACGAAGAATACAAAGCAAAGATGAAAAATGTTGAGATCAGATTAAATGAATCAAATGACAAAGTTGATTCGCTAACACAGAAATTATCAATTATGCGAGATAATTTCCAATCGTCAGTTGCAGAAGGACAAAGAAATTGCACTTTCAAAATTAATTCTACAAAGACATATATTTCTCAACTCTCTCAGAACTTGTATGCACTGAACATGACACTTTCTGCGAAAGTAACAAACACTGAAAACACTCTGAACTCTTTAAGTTCAACCTTAACCTCTGTGGCAGAAAGACAGAGAGATGTTCAAAGGACAATTGAATCTACAGAAATATATATTGATAAAGTTTCACAAACTTTATCGGCGCTCAACACAACACTTTCAATGAAAGTGATAAAGAACAAAAATATTCTAAACTCTTTGAATTCAACCCTTAATTTGGTGGCAGAAGGTCAAAGAAATTGTACTTTATCCGTCACAACTACAAAAGGAAATATTGTACAACTTTCGCAAAGTTTATATGTACTTAACATAACATTTTCGATGGAAGTGACAAACGCCAAAAACAGTCTAAACTCGTTTAATTCAACGCTTTATTCAGTGGCGGAAGCTCAAATGAACTGTTCGAGGACAATTGAAACAATAAAAACACATATTGCTAAAGTTTCACAAAATCTAACTGCGCTTAATACGACACTTTCAGTGAAAGTAACTAACAATGAAAACATACTAAGCTATTTTAGTTCAACCCTTAATTCAGTGGCAGAAAGACAAAGTAATTGTTTTAGGATTATTAATGCAACCAAAACATACATTGATCAAGTTTCTCAACATCTATCCGTACTAAATATTTCCTATTCAGTGAATGCAAAAGACACAAGAAACCGTATTAACTCGCTAAGTTCAGCCATTACTTCAGTGACAGAAAGTCAGAGAAATTTAAATAGAACAACCACTGCTTCAAAATCATACACTGAACAAGTGTCGCAAAGATTATCCGCCATTAACATAACTCTTTCGGTGAAAGTGTTTAACACAGAAAACAGTCTTAACTCGTTAATTTTTACCATAAATTCAGTCCAACAGGAGATAAATTCTTTATCAAGGGATGTGTTAAAAAACATATCTAAGAATATATCAAGTTTTCAGAACTCAGTTCAATCTCTCACCAATTCCGACTCGCGTCAAAATGTACAACTTGCCAACCTTTCGTCGCAACATGAGTCCATTTCTTCCTCGATTGCTCGATTGACGGGCATTATACAAAGTCTTGGTTTGTACTAAATTTTAGTCTAAAAATCCATCTTTTATAACAATAAGCAGTAATTTCAATGACAAGGAACAATATAGAATTCATGATTATGTCGTAAAGCTCTCATTTACGTATATTGCATTTTCTCCAGTACATTCAACTCAAACTAGCACTACAATTAGTACTACTGCTGGGCCTGTAGTGGGAATGGTCCGATTAGTGAATGGCGGAGTTGGTTACGGTAGAGTAGAAGTGTATTTTGGAAGAGAGTGGGGAACAATCTGTGATGACTATTGGGATGACAACGATGCAAAAGTTGTGTGCAGAATGCTGGGTTACAGGTAAAATACATGTACAATTTAATGTTTGTATTATTAACAAATAAAATTTATTTTTCGTTTGAAGTCCCTATTTCTCCCTCTCATTTCTCTCTCTGCATATTTAAAGTTTTTTAACAAGTGTTTATTATCAAAGTTTCTTCAACCCTAAACAAAACTAGTGCTTATTGTAACGTGGACCGTTACAGATGTTCCCCAAACGCTCCCAAACTCCCTTTTGGTGCCATATTCCCTGTAAGCTTCATTAAATAAGACAAACTCTATGCATCTGAGATTTTAACAACATTTACAAAGAAGTGTACAAAAATCATTTAAACTTTAGCATTGCACGCGTGCACATGTGAATGCATTTGCGTCATGACCATATCATACTTGTCTACACAATCTATATTTTTAATACACTGAATATTAAAGTATTTAATCCAAAATTATTTTAAAAATACGCTCATTCAAGTGTATGTTTGATTTTACTCATTTCACGTGCACGCACGTGCATACATGAGCATGGTGACCATACCTTCTTGTAGAAGTCCATTACATCTATCTATGTTCTAAATTCACCCCGTTTTGGTGGAAACTAATTTCACGTGCACGCAGGTGCATACATGGGCATGGTGACCATACCTTCTTGTAGAAGTCCATTACATCTATCTAAGTTGTAAATTCCACCCCGTTTGGGTGAAAACTAAGGGAGTTATAGCTGTTTAAAGTTTCAGCCAATCAGATTGCAGCACATGTACACGCACGTGTATGCATGTGCATGGTGACCATACCTACTTGTAGAAGTCCATTATATCTATTTATGTTCCAAATCCCACCCTGTTTGGTTGAAAACCAAGGGAGTTATAGCTGTTTAAAGTTTCAGCCAATCAGATTGCAGCGCACGTGCATGCACGTGTTTTCATGATTATTGCTTTATTTCGTGTTGTAGGATATCCTAATGCATGGCTATGTTCAAAATTTCAAAGGATTTCGTCTAAAAACAAGAAAGATATTGAGACTTTAGTTGCAGCCAATCAGAGCGCAGTGCACGTGCATGCGCGTGAGATCTTGCTATTTTCACCATGTCGTCATGTCTATACTACTAATATATCCTCACATTATGAGTTTCAATGCATTTCATCCAAAAATAGGACAGTTGTGGCTATATCTATTATATTGGTCATTTCACGTGTTGCACGTGCACGCTCTTGCAAGCACGTGCGCGCAAAATGACCTTGATTCCGCAAATCTACATAACATGTCTACTAACCCTAAAAAGGTTTTACCTACATCGGACGAACAGTTTACAAGATCATTCCCGGACAAAAAAGTTCCAGGAAGAAGAAGAAGAAGAAGAAGAAGAAAAATAATAATAACTAGTGCTAATTGTAACGGGGACCGTTACAGATGTTCCCCAAACGCTCCCCATCTTCCGTTTTGATACCTTTCTCTACAAACTTCACTAAAGATGTGTAACACTTTTTTATATTTAATACAATTTAAATATTTTAAGAAGTATTTTAATGGCAAACAAGGGCGTTCCATGTTATAGAAATATTTAGAAAAGGCAGT
>NW_026922774.1:0-20831 GCF_032062105.1 Saccostrea cuccullata | reverse complement strand
AATTGAAATTTTGACTTAAGTCTAAGTCTGTTTCATGATCCCGGGGCCTGGACTATAACTTTCTACAAAAATTATGTGTTCGTGTAAACTTCGATCCAATTATAGCAAGATTAAATCCCCAAAAGTGCATTATCGAAGTACGTAAAACAATTGAATCATATAAAGCGAAATATTCAGATAGAAAACAAGAAAGTAGGAAATTAGAATTAAACTATAACTGTTATAAAGATCCATCATATTTATCAGAGCGTCCACACCTTTATCAAAAACCAGTGAAAAAATCTACAACTATCAGAAAGAGTGAAAAAGAGCTTTCTATTACAAACGTATACAATGATTCTTCTCATTTTCTCGTTAATACTGCGGAAGGTCCAGTGCACTTGGTAACAGTACTTGTTTTTGCTCATAATGGAACATCCCGTATGCATGGTCTGACAGTACAGAATCTCCATGGCAAAGTTTTATGTGAAAGAGTTACTGATCTTATAGCTCAGACAAGTCCTCTACACTGTGCTCTGACACCTACACCTAATCAGAAATACCTCCTAGCCGTCTATGATGTGCTTATGGAATTTTATCTGGAAGAATCTTCTGTTAAAACATTGTATGAAGAACCATACTGGAAGTACGTAGATATAAGCTGTACATACACAGGCTTCCTACTCACAGTCCAGGAGAAAAAACGAAGAGGTCATCAACGAGAATACAGGATTTCAAGATGCGATTACAGCGGAAGGGTACTACAGGTGATTAAATTTGATAGGAATTTTGTTATTGACCCGTTCAAAATTCAGGAGGATTTACGTGGTGATATTTGGCTCATAGATAAAAGTGCAGGTAGTCTGCTTATTCTAGATCCGGCAGGAAAATCAGAAGGCACATATCTAGCCAGAGACATGGGGAAACCACGTCTTCTTCTGTGTGACGGATTTGGAAACACTGTTGTCTACAGTAGTGGACCGCCAGCTATTCATTTTATTGGTGAAAATTTGACGGAGACGCAACCAATCAAATTGAGAAAAACAGTAATAAGAAGTCTATGTTGTGACAATGAAGGGAGACTAATCTGCTTGTGTGGCTCTGGCGAGGAGGAGTTTGAAATTCAAACTTTTACTTATGTACAATAATGCCTTATGTTCAATAAGGCGTTACACATCTATTTTAGCTCATAATTTTAAGGGCATAAGAAACGTACATTGCCCTTTTTTTTCAATACTGATTTTATCATCACTAATCCACGTTCGTTCATTTGAACGGAATAATTTTAACCAAATTCTAGATTTTCTTTTTCTCACAAAAAGGCCTTAGATTGTTTTTTTTTTTCAATTTCAATTCATCAAAAGAATTGAGCCGAAATATGTTCTTTAATTTTCACATTCAATACGAAAATACAAAATAAAGTTTCAAATTTAATATTCAACAAACATGTTAACATCAATGAATACAGCATGATTCAAAACAACAATAATAAGATATAAAGGACAATAAAAGACAACAACAATATAAAAAAATGTTACATGTATATCATTTTAAATAAGATCTGTGAGAAAGAAAAAGGATCACAGAATTGAAATAGAATGACAACGTAATCTGAGAAATTTCGTATAACGTCAGATTTTAATAACTACAAACACAAAATCTGGAAAGCTTTTGGCCGACATCTAGCTTTTTAAAAATCTAGTTGTAACGTGTTTTATTGGAAATCATTACGTCATCTCAAAATGGTAGACAGAACATTGAATATGAAATTCGAATTCTAATTCTAATATCATTGTAAGTATCACAGTAAGCGGTTAGGTAGACAAAACTCGTAAGTATCGATAACTTAATTATCCAGGGTTTCAAACTAAAATTGTCCCTTTTTTGAAAAATATGAAATAAATTTAACCAGATGAGTACATGTATTTAATCGATACAAAACAAGCTTATTATAATATTCATAAAATCATCTTGCTGCAAAAGAAAAATATTATTTTCTTACTATGTCTGCAAAAAAATATATTAATCGTATTTTTTTAAAGTGGAATCTAGTTTATATTAATAATTAACATACATAGATCTCTTAATTGGTGCGATTTCGAGGGGGAAAATCGGACATTTCCAGTGATGTTAAATCGAACGATAACATTGTGAAAATGAAAAAAAAAATTATAAATGACCTTCAAGCACATATCGGTATTTTTGATGACACACATTTTGACATGCTCTTTGGATAAAAATTCATTTGAAGAGAATGAAGGACGAACATCATGGAAACATTGTGAAATTGTAAATAGGATGATGTTTTGCTGTATATTGTAGATTTTGAATCTTTCATATTATAAATTCACTGAGTATTTGCGTATGTCAAAGTTTACTTTCACCCAGTAAGTATTATTAATACTAAATAAAAGACAATGTTATTCACTACATGTAAATAATGTGTCCATGGAAATGGATTTCTTTTTGTGATTCCTGAGCATGCGTATTCGTCGCCTCGTTTTGGGTGACTGTTCTTTGACCGGAACAGGATCTGAAGCCTCGATCTCCAGACATGGATCTTTTCTCACCAGGTAGCATTTTGATTTGGCGTCACTTAATTTTGATATCCACATATCCTGGTAAACAAGATGATAATTGAATTATTAAAATTCACAGAGATAAAATTACTGGTATTTAGTATGAATCATTTTATTGCAAAAGAAAGGGATTTAGACAACTTCAGCTACATGTATATTTAATTTGAATGTTAAATTTTGTTGTAACACAGTAACTATGGCTTACTTTTGTTCATTTCTTGTATTTACTCTAGTAAACTTGAAGTGCTAACTTGTTTGAACACATCTTAATATCTAGTTCACAAAGTATATTTGTTTCATCAGTTCTGTGATACTTAGATATTACAAATAAAACTGTTTGTATTGGTTTTTACTTAAATACAAAATTATCATTCAAACCATACTAAATACTATAATTCTAACCATTGAGTATAATAAACAGTATTATTCATAATTATTACCTTTGTAAACTCTGAGGGACACTGGAGCGTATATAATCCTATGACTTGTTGTAATGTACCCACTTGTACCAAAACTAACGAATTCTTTATACTACTTCCTAAAGTAAAGCTGATTAATGTTACAACAGATGATTATCTCAAAGAAAGCATAAATAGAAAAACAAAAGAACAAATTTTGTTAGATGAGAACATAAAAAAATTGATAATTTTTATGTGATCTTTTTTCCAAGCATGGGATTAATTTTCTAGATACATGTTTATAAAAATGGGAGTGTACCTGAGTTGTCATATGTGTCCACGTCGTGAATCTTTAGACATCTTAGTTCAATAGGCTGTCTGTATACAACGTAAACAGATTTATTGTCTGTTTGACCGAGATCAGACGGTTTCTAAAATGAGGCGAACATTTAAAATTCTTTTATCAGCTTGACAAATCAGTACTTATGAATTTGGATGCTTTGATAAAAATGATATACAATTGTGCATATATTTTCTTACGATCATAGATACATTCACAATTTTCAAATTGTTGAATGATATATTTTTTTCTAATCATCAGAAATGCATTTTGTATGAAAAAAATCTAAACTGATTGGACATAATTTTTTCTTATTTAAACTCACCTTTCTTCCTCGTTTGGTTTTTGTTATTAACAGCAAGTCATCAAATAAAAAGAGATAAACATCAACATTTTTCGTTGTTTCTGAAATAAATTTCAATCTATTATATCTGCAAATGAAAATGATATACTAGTGGAACAGACGGGGACATCAAGATGGTTCGAAAAATTTAATCTGTGATACTAGTATTAGAAATTACAAATGGCCAAACGTCTCGACAGCCTATTAAAATTTAGCAGTAACTTTCAATACACACTATGAACTGCTTTGACTTATGCATATTGTCAGGCAAAATATATATTTTTTATCATTTGCCAGATTCGTGGTTCTGGGGTATGTCATTTATTAATCGAAATGAATAATTTACACATTGCTAAGTGCACAAAGTTATATTTAAAAACAGGTATAAATCCTCTGACCAAACTTAATTTTCACAATAAAGAAGATTTTCTGATCAATTTGCTTCAATGAAGGCAACTTCAGTGAACTAATTACCTAACTGACATAAATCAACAACATGATAATAGGATCGAATAACAGTTACATTTATGAAAATAAATGTTTCCCTGGAAAATTGTAATTCATTTAACATGTTTAAAAATGTAAAAATAAATATTTTTTTTTTCAACTGATACTTACGAATAAGAGTAAGTGGGCCTTCGTGGAGTAGGAGCCGGTGTGGACAGGACAGAAGTAAGGGACAAGGTTGTGATGAAAACGATGAGCGTAAACACTACAACGATATATTGTGATGAAAACTAAGATTGTAAACTCTGCTACTATAGATTACTATGAAAAAGAAGAATATGAACAGAAGAAATGAGCCTAAACATTACAACGATATATTATGATGAAAATGAAGAGTGTATATACAACAACGATGGATTGTGAAGAGAAGTATATATGAATAGAAAAACATGATTTTGTTGTTTTATTCAATTTAAGTAAACAAAGAGAATAGAATGCAAAAAGATTTACACTGATAAACAGTAGGGCTATTGTCATAAATGAATGGTAAAACTTATTTTGTCAATATACACAAATCGTTTTAAAACGAAAGATTTAATCAGATTTTCGATTTTTCAACCGAAGATTGAAAAGTTTGTTAGTAAGGTAATTAAAGAGTATAAAACATAGCTAAATATTGATTCACAATTATGTGTTGGGAACTAACCTCTGGAATGTATGTACGAGGATCGAGATCAGTCACAATGGGCCACACGATCTGTTGTCGGAGTTCCTGTAGACGCTGTGTGTTCCGCTCTCTCCTCATTTTTTCATCTAAGCACTCTACAACGTACAGAAACATAAACCGGGTCTGAATCGATTTTAAGTATAATATACATGACTGTACTCTTAACATCTTTATTCTTTCGAGAAAGGGATTTTATTCTTCTTAAATGCGTTGTGTGATGTTTCAAATCAATTCTGTTCAACCTTACTTACGCAGTGATATTTCTACTTTGCCGATAGTCAACGCCAAAATACTTTTATCATAATCTGATGACGTGTACTTCCTGATGTTGGCAAGGAGAAGAGGGAGCTTTGTGCAGTGCTGCATCGGAGCCACCAAGAAATCATTTAACTGTAGTCTCCGACAACGAGGATCCTGGGAACACCACTGAAAAAATACGACATTTAGTTATTTAGACAAAGAGCATACGGTTATTACCAATTGACAGGATATTCTTTCCTCTTTATGGCATCTAATTCAATCTTTAATTTTTTTAGTTGTTTGTGATTGCATTGTTCCTGATTTGTAGTGTTTCAATGAACAATGAACTTTTTTTGCGTGTTTACTTCATTATCTTCATTTTTCATGTATGTTTAGTCAACAGGATTAAAATAAAATCAAACCAGACTGATCCACCCAATTTCAAAAGAATTGATGAAATATAAATGATGATATTTTATTCAGACTGTATGATTAGTCTCATTACTTCCTGTTCTAGATATGTCTTATAAATTTATAGTGTATATGCCAATATTCTGTAAGGAAATCAACATTTTTTTAAAAATTCATTATAAACTATACCTACATAAATCTTGCGATTTTTGTATAGGGAAATGTTTAACCTATTAATCAAAGGAACCTTAAACTTTAGCTAAACTCCGTGAACTATATCTAAAATCTTCTGAATCATCATCGTTCCCAGGGGACCAAAGTTAGCATGGAAAAAGTATCAATCTATCAGTTAATTGATTTGTTATCCTCAAACGAACAAACTACTACCGATTTAAATTTTAATTATCCAAATCTTCCAGAGATTCCACAGTGTGACAGGAAAGAATTTTGATCAAAAACATTAAGTAAAAATAGACTTTTATATACATCAAAGGATTTTTTTTATCATTCGTTGCACATGTTATATGAAGAATAAATTATAACACCTTTTTTGAATAATTTATGCATTTTTGTGAAAACTTTTGATTGAGGTTTTGATGCACATTAATCATTTTTTAAAGTTATTTTGTTACATTTAAAAAGAACACCAACTGAAAAAGAATCGGAAAATCTTTAAATCAGCTTACCCTCTCAAACTCCAAAAAGTTCTCGTTCTTCCTGAGTTTCTCTACATACTCTAAACACTTGGAATATGAGATGCAGTAAGTGTGATAGACATTACCATCATCAGATAGTTTGGAGAACTGAAAATTCACCCAAAAAACAAAATTAAAACTCTGTAGTCAGTTTTATTTTGAATCATTTCGTATTTTCTATTTATATTAAAAATGCGGTATAAATCTTTTTTATATATTTCTCAGTATCCCTTTCATTTGTATACAAATGTTTATGTTAAATTTCGATATACATGTAATATTTATGGATATTGATGTGAAAAAAATATGAATTTTAATAACTTTTTTGTAATTTATTTCAAAAGAGTGTAAAATAGAATTGATTTATTGAAAATTGTAATTGAAATCTGATATTTATGAATTCTTGACACAAGCAATAAGCACAATCTATCTAATATGAGTTTATTTTTTTTTTGTAACAGCAGAAATTCACAAATAGCATGTATATTAAAACAAGAGGCCCATGGGCCTTATAGGTCACCTGAGCATTATGCAACAACTTTCCAGTGATTGAATTTGATTCATGTTTTAATCCAGATGCTATGGCATTCACAATTTTGAAAGAGGCACCATTGATCATCATAACAATACACTTAGCAGTTGCTTAGTTTGTTTACATAATACCCATAGTCAGGGGAGGGGAACAAAAAATGCATTTCAAGTAATCAGTAATATTCAGCATGATCAGTAATGCCCCAATCACACATGAACCCCTGACCCTTAGGCCTAGATCCACACATTGCCCAATTTTTGAAAAGGCACCCTTGCTTTTCAAAAATATTTGATTAATACCAAGGAGCAGATTTCAAACAATTCATCCAGTTTCAGTATATAAGTACAGCCCCCCCTCCTTTATGGTACCCCTGACCCTGGGGCCTTGAAATTCACAATTCTGGAAGATTAGGACCCTTGCTCATCATAACTATATAGGTAGTTCATCTGCTTAATACCAAGGAGCAGAGAAGAAAACTTTCAAAGATTTAATGTATTTTCACTATATAATCAATAGAGCCCCACCCTATCACTAGAACCCCTGACCCTAGGGCCATAAAATTCACAATTTTGGAAGAGGTATTCTTGCTCATCATAACTATGCACTTATTTAGTTTATTTAATACCCAGAAGCAGATAAGAAGATTTTCAAAGAATTCATGTATTTTCACTATATAATCTATAGAGCCCCCCCCCCCCTTACACCAGAACCCCTGACCCTGGGGCCATAAAATTCACAATTTAGGTAGAAGCACTCTTGCTCATCATAACTATGTGCTTAGTTAGTTTATTTAATACCCAGGAGCAGAGAAGAAGGTTTTCATGTATTTTCACTATATAATCTATAGAGCCCCGCCCTAACACCAGAACCCATGACCCTGGGGCCATAAAATTCACAATTTTGGTAGAGGCACTCTTGCTCATCATAACTATGCACTTAGTTAGTTTATTTAATACCCAGGAGCAGAGAAGAAGATTTTCAAAGAATTCATGTAATTTCACTATATAATCTATAGAGCCCCACCCTAACACCAGAACCCCTGACCCTGGGGCCATAAAATTCACAATTTTGGAAGAGGTATTCTTGCTCATCATAACTATGCACTTATTTAGTTTATTTAATACCCAGGAGCAGAGAAGAAGATTTTCAAAGAATTCATGTATTTTCACTATATAATCTATAGAGTCCCCCCCCCCCTTACACCAGAACCCCTGACCCTGGGGCAATAAAATTCACAATTTAGGTAGAAGCACTCTTGCTCATCATAACTATGTGCTTAGTTAGTTTATTTAATACCCAGGAGCAGAGAAGAAGGTTTTCATGTATTTTCACTATATAATCTATAGAGCCCCACCCTTTCACTAGAACCCATGACCCTGGGGCCATAAAATTCACAATTTTGGTAGAGGCACTCTTGCTCATCATAACTATGCACTTAGTTAGTTTATTTAATACCCAGGAGCAGAGAAGAAGATTTTCAAAGAATTCATGTAATTTCACTATATAATCTATAGAGCCCCACCCTAACACCAGAACCCCTGACCCTGGGGCCATAAAATTCACAATTTTGTTTGAGGCACTCTTGCTCATCATAACTATGCACTTAGTTAGTTTATTTAATACCCAGGAGCAGAGAAGAAGAGTTTCAAAGAATTCATGTATTTTCACTATTATAATTTATAGAGCCCCACCCTAACACCAGAACCCCTAATCCTGGGGCCATAAAATTCACAATTTTGGTAGAGGCACTCTTGCTCATCATAACTATGTACTTAGTTAGTTTATTTAATACCCAGTAGCAGAGAAGAAGATTTTCAAAGAAATAATGCATTTTCACTATATACTTATTTAGCCCCGCCCTAGCACTAGAACCCATGACCCCGGGGCCATGAATTTCAAAATTTTGGTAGAGGACTCAATGCTGATTACAATCATGCAAACAGTTTGACTGCTTGATGTCCAGGAGTAAAGAAGAAGATTTTTAAAAATTGCACTAATTTTAGGGGTTTTTGCCCCACCCCCCAGGTCCCAGGGGGCAGGGACCATGAAATTCACAATTTATGTTCCCCTTTACCCATAGATGCTATCTGCCAAATTTGGTTGAAATTGGTTCAGTGGTTTCAGAGAAGAAGCTGAAAATGTTCAAATGTTAACGCACGGCGACGGACGAAAAGTGATAGCAATAGGTCACCTGAGTTTACTCAGGTGACCTAAATACGGTTAATCTTTTTTTATATATATTTCTCAGTACCTCTTTCATTTGTATATAAATGAAATGTTTATGTTAAATTTCGATATACATGTAATATTTATAGATATTGACGTGAAAAAATATGAATTTTTAATAACTGTTTTTTGTAATTTATTTCAAAGGAGTGTAAAATAGAATTGATTCATTGAAAATTGTAATTGAAATCTGATATTTATAAATTCTTAACACAAGCAATAACCACAATCTATCTAATATGAATTTATTCTGTACAATTCTTTTTGTTTTGTGACAGCAGAAATTCACAAATAGCATGTATATTAAAAATACGGTTAATTTTTTTTATATATATATTTCTCAGTGCCTCTTTCATTTGTATACAAATGAAATGTTTATGTTAAATTTCGATATACATGTAATATTTATAGATATTGACGTGAAAAAATATGAATTTTTAATAACTGTTTTTTGTAATTTATTTCAAAAGAGTGTAAAATAGAATTGATTTATTGAAAATTGTAATTGAAATCTGATATTTATAAATTCTTAACACAAGCAATAACCACAATCTATCTAATATGAATTTATTCTGTACAATTCTTTTTTTTTTTTTTTTTGACAGCAGAAATTCACAAACAGCACAGACTCCGTCAAAATTAGCCAGTTATATTATACATATTATCTACCTTATCTAATGCTTCAACCAGTGACGAGGCTGGCCAGATCTCCTCAGATTTCATGCTTCTTAATAATACCGTGATGAGTTCCTTGCAAAATGTATAGCTTACCTACAATAATGATACCGAAAGCCAAATACAAAACGTATAGCTTACCTACAATAATGATACCAAAAACCAAATACAAAACGTATAGCTTACCTACAATAATAATACCAGAAACCAAATACAAAATGTATAGCTTACCTACAATAACAATACCAGAAACCAAATACAAAATTATTATTATTATTATTATTAACAATACCAGGAACCAAATTGAAAATTTATAGCTTACCTACAATAATAAAACCAGAAACCAAATACTAGTCATTTTACGACAGTTCATGAATAAACAATTGGCCATTTTCGGATTTAGTTTAGAGAGTATTATTTCAGGTCATTAATTCTAGAAGAATTAGGGTGTCACTGGTACACGGAATATTCGTACTCTTTCTGCGCACCTTTGTTACCTCTGCAGTTCCCTGCAGGAGCCGTGGTATATGTTTGTGGGTTTATTAGTATTTTTATTTCAATGCAATAAGTATTTTGATACCCGGGTTACCCATCAACTGGTTAATTTCTTTCCATAATCCTTTCAAAGCTAGAACACCTTATCTTATCCTCCTTCAATGAGTAAAAAGTCTGTAAAACAGTTTGTCGTGTGTTGCCACCTTTGTGACGTTTAATAATGTGTTTGAAATTCTCAAAAGTATTATTAATAATGACATATAATTTTTAGCAGACACAAGATATCAAGATGAGAAATAAAACCAATTTTGTAAAGGGAGATAATCCAAATTTACAGTAATTACCACTTAGATTTAACAGAAAAATCATGAAAATGGGTCTGAAAACGCCACTGACTTGACCGAACTAGGGAAAGTTCAGACCCATTATTTAAATGTTTTTAAGTTTTCGTTATCATCATTTACACACTGAATTCAGTGTCGATGGATACTTTTGGTAATTTCCCGATAATGACAAGGAACACACGGGCGGGTGTGACCGTTCGACAAGGGATGCTCACTCCTCCTTGGCACCTGATCCCATTTTAGATGTCGTAGGGGACATTGTTTTTTCTATGTGGAGTAACCCCTTATTTTGTTATTTGTATTTTTAATCACTCCCTTTACAAAAAATGTTAATAAAATTAGCTAACATTTAAACAAATCGGAATGAAACATGTTAGTTAATTATTTTCCTTTTACTTTTAGTTATATTGATCAGGAATATATTTACGTAAGGAAATGAATTATATCCGTCTTATAATAAGATTAAAGAAAAACAATGATTATATAATGAAATTAAAACTAATGCTCACGTAACACAATTCGTCGAGATTGCTGAAAATCTCATTAGGTTCTGCAAACATCAAATGGTCGTCAACTTGAAGCTTCTTTAATGGTTCCATGAAACACTGAAACGAGATGAAAAACAAATACCAAATAAAAGTATATTTAAAATCTTTTAAAGATATTTCATAACGCAATTGATTGTTGTTTATTCATAAACACTAAAAAGATAATAGTGTAATGAAACATATGGATATGAACAAATGAACCTCAGTAAATCTATATTTAAAGAATATGAAATAGGTTTGTCAACTGGACTGTTACACATTATATTTTCAATGACTAAACTACTTACAGAATAATAGTTAGGTTTACAATTTATTTTTTTAATAGTTATTCAGATTCTTTCATGGTCATTAATCAAACTTTGAGTTCAAATTATGTGAAAGAAGGATACGGAGATAACAAACAATATCCAATATCAACGTCCATAAAACAATGCAAAATAGTATGCAGAGCAAACACGGACCTCCGAACATCAGAGGTGGGATCAGGTGCCACGGAGGAGTGAGCATCCCCTGCTGACCGGTCACTCCCGCCGTGTGCACCTTGTCATGATCGGGAAATAACTGAAAAATCCGTCGTCAATTCAGTGTATAAATAATGGACTAACAATTAGTATAAAAAACGTCAGTCAGCATTGGACTCAAAGATAATTGAATTTGATGACAAGGTCATTGTATCGACCATAGAACTTACGAAATGATGACTTTAAAGGAGACTGCTGATATTCTTGTTTCATCAACTTGCTAGACAATAATTTACCTCGTTTTAGAAACTGTTCATACGTAGAGTATGCTCCTGTGTATCGAATCAACTGAGATATATATACTCCGAATGCAGGTGATGAAGGTATATTGCTGCATAAGTAAGGGAAGTTGACGATAGAAAAGTTAAAGCATATAGCTTGGTAGTTAGATTACCATTAACGTCTTTTTCCTGTAAAATATCAAAGTATGAAACAGATGTGTTAGACTCTGTGGTATCTTTTATCTCAGGCTCACTAGAATATATCGTATGGACGTAGGAATGGAAATTACTATTGTTAATTGAATATACGTCGTCGATATACAGGTCGAGTTGAAGGCCACAGTAAGCGTTTTCTTCTTTTCACGCTTAAGATTTTGCACAAATTCTGATTCACATGAATACAAAAATAGGTCTGCTAATAACGGAGCGCAATTGGTACCCATGTGAATTCCAACAGATTGATGGAATACCTGGTCTCCAAAGAACCACATAGATATTGTCAATCAGAAACTCAAGCATCTTTTTGATATCAACTTCAGGTACTTGTGTATGCAATCAGAATGTGTTTTAACAAAATAATGTTGCAAATGACCAATGACAAGGTAAGTAAATTTCCGAGATCCATTTTTATTGAAAAAGCAGCTGTCAATGATATCAAAAAGCTTGGACTTTAATTTATCGTGGAATATCGTTGTGTATAGAGTTGAAAAGTCGTTAGTTTTTAAGCTGTTGATTTTGGTGAAATCTTTTGATTTCAAATTGTCCAAAAGTTCTTTGGAATTTTTTAGTATTCACATCTGATTCACACTACTTCTTGAATATATTGTTGCACAGAACTCTTGAGGTTTTTCCTTCACTACTGTTAATATCTTAGTGAGGAGTAACGAAAGAGGCTTCGTTGAACATTTACTGGAACCCGCAATGTATCTAAGATTGTAAAGATTTTTATAAATTTTCGAAATCCAATATATATAGGGTAGTTCAAAGAATATTTCAAAGTTAGTTACAAAATTTATTTTCTTGAAGGCGAGTAGGATGGATACTTTAACTAATTACAATTGACGCCAATTAATGTTGATATTTTTCATTTTTATCCTTCTGAGTACGTTAAACTTTGAAAAATAAATATGATTGGAAGAGACAGGTCAGTGACTGCTTATTATAATCGGACAAAATGTCAATAAGGAGAACGAAAGGAATATTTCTTTCATTTTTTCCCCATATAATTATCTTCCGCATTGAAATTGAAGCTAATAACAAATACGAAGGCTCGGTCTTCTTCTCAACTTTCAACTTTTGCTAAAGTTATCATGAAAGTCTGCAGTGTGTATGTAATTAAATTTTTTTTTACGTCAGATCCTTAATTACTAATATTTTGAATTAATTTATATTCTCATATGTTTACCATTACGTACGTGTTTAAGGACCATGAGATGATCTATAAGAAATACACATTCGCTGGTGAAGAGTTCCCAGATAGCCTCTCGTCGTTTTCTTTCTATGTCGGGGAGTTTCAAGGGTTTTTCATCGTTTTCTGTCCGTGCAATCAGATCAGACCAATGGAAGGACTTTGGAGAGAGAAAAAAATCATCAATATCGAGCATAGGAAAAGATGGCAAGTCACAATATCATAAAATATTTTGAGCATTTGAGAATATTATCACCAAAAGGAATATGTATTTATTGTTTTCTATTATTTTTTATTAACACATTCAATATAGTGTTTAAACACAATATTTGCAATAGAACTGTGGAATTTTTTGCTCTCTTACTTTTGAAGTAATCGATTTCTTTATATTATATATTTCCATAGTAAATCAACCAACCTTGTAGCCTGAAAGATCATTGTCTGAGAATTTTGAAGGAGTAAGTGTAACAAGAGCCTCGCTTAGCTTTGTGATCTCATCTTTACTTCTGGCGCGGATCTAAAATAATGCATTATCAATTTATTTTGCAAATGTAATAATACTCGAATCTCCTAAGAAATAGTGTAAGATACATGTACAGTGTACCTGAACTTACGTAACAGTTACATTTCAACTTTACTCTCTGGTTTACTTAAAAACCTTCAAAAAATATTTTCAATTATGTGATTTTCCAAATGAACGTGTATTTACGACTGGTAACGGAAATACTACTTACAAGTTTGTTGAATGAAAACGGAAAGGTCTGTCTACCTCTTCTATACTCTGCAATCGAGAAAAAAGTTACTCAAATGAAGGGACATAAATAATTTAACATTTTTTGAAAGAAAAGTTCACTAGCTGTCTGTTGATGGCTTCAAATTAAGACTTTTACCCGGCTCGCAGCCTTTTGAGTAGAAATGGTTAATTTTTCAAATAATAATTCATACTAAGGAACACTCTGTTTCCTGTTTTTTACATATCGTTCAAGGTGGATTTTACCACTTTATGAGTTATATGTTCAATTCTCGGCATCTACATGAACCTCCGGTTTTTCTTAATATTCTTAAAATACTCTATGTGGTAATGGCCAATATTTGCCCCCCCCCCCCCCCAAATCAAACTTTGGCGGAGGAATATATAATTATGTTTTAAATCAGGGCTGTAACTGTAGACTTAAAAGCACTGCATACGTTCAAAAGCCATGACGTCATATGTTTGATATGACTCGGGAAAATGACGTACGTTTAAATTGTCGATAGAACCTATAGAAAATGGAGTACTTTAGTATTCTGATTGCAAGTCACCGAGCGCAGGTGTGCTCAAGCTCATATCTTGATATTATGTGTAGAATGATAATATCAATACGTATGTAAATATTGTTAAAAAAAATTCTTGAGCAGACCTGCGCTCTATAATTTATTTTATAGAAATTGAGCACATTTTCTCTATTTTTGGGAATAGTTTGTGAAGTTATAAAAACATAAATTGTCAACAACGTACTTTGAAGCTTTATTATCTCTTAATTGTGATTTTTTTTTTCATACAATATATACACTTTAGCACAATTCAAGGTAACTTTCAAAAATAATATGGCTTTTCCGGGGGGAAAATATGCAAAATAATAATTATAGTTCTTTTAATTTAAAATTGTTCACAGTCTTTATGTCTGCGATGAGCAAACATTTAATAGTTTATATAATTTATAAAGTCGCATACAACGTATCCAAAACATACTTCAATGTTTCGATGAGCAATGAATAAAAACAAAATAATGAGTTTTATTTCAATAATTTAACAATTATAAGCTAATACGACTCACCAGTTCCGGTATTGTCTAGGTTAGGATCATGTTTGTAGAAATCAGCAATAGTGTTCCTTTTGACGAGTTTCTTTCTCCTATCCCTCAGAGCTCGGTCCGCCTGGTAGGTGGTCGTCTCTAGGTCCACGGAATCCCGCCGCTTTAGGCCTATCATTCCTCTAAAAGAGAACAGATTTAATGGACACTCTGTTAGCCAGGAGCATCGTCTAGTCATTGCGACACAGAAATCGAAAAAGGTCAGTACCAATCGGACTCCATCGTAATCCAACACAAAAACAAAAATTGAGTTCTGATTTTGAGCAATCTATCATTCCTAGAACTCACTATTACAGTACAAGCACTTCCTTTCACTTGCATTGAACGGTATGATATGTTTCACATATGTGTTTGTTTCAGAATTACGATATTCCAACAATAAATTGAAATGGATAAATCGAGGGTAATATTATTTATCCAATGAAAAACTGCTTTAGACATGATACTCAATACCTTCGATTAATTTGCTGAATAATGTGATAATTGAAGTGATTATTGCATTATCAGTTAGCCTCCTAGCATTTGCTTTCTTATTTTAGTTTGGAAATTATATTTTGTGTCAATCTATCGTCTAAGTTGATAGTTAAAAATAGATCAGGCTATATTGTATAAACACGAAATAAATGAACGAATGAAAATAAAAAGAACCTATTTGTAAGACAAAACATGACTATCTGCAGATTCCATTTTTTGGCTTAACAAAAGCAAAAGAAAATCTACAAGTAGCCCTGTTACAACGCACTTTGAAAAATTACGCACTTTGAAAAAAAAATTCAAAGAGCGTTAAATTATGGACCAAGTCAACGCACTTTGAAAAAAAATAAAATTTCTTTTCGAAGTGTGTTAAAAATAAATAAAATATTAAGAACTTCCACGAACTTTTGGATCAACCCTCGTAGGTACATATCATAAAGTCCAGAAATTATTCATTTATTTGTTCAACCTTTCAAATGAGAATTAACGAAAGTCTAAAAAAAATTGTAAAAGGTGAAAAGAACGGCACCTTACCATCCAAATTGAAATTTTTGGCAATACCTATCCCTATATAAAATTACCTCAAACTTCAAAACCTTTTTTTCAGGGGTTGGGGTGGTCTATTTTCATAAGATATATGACTTCTTGACATTTTAATGAGTCCTGGGGAATGGGTTTATGGACATTACATTCCGGTAGAACCTTTTAACTCTAAAAATCTTAGAGAGGGGGCTCAGCCCCCTCCCCGACATATCTTTCTTCATAGCAATGCATACATATGTATATACGAGCCATTCATATCTATAGTTAAGTAAAACCTGAACGAAGTCTTAAAAGTCAGATTCCACCATTGCTTTTATTTGAAACGTTAAAGATATAAAAGGAAAAAAATTAAACCCACTGAAGATGCCATGGAATCCTTAAAAATGTATTCATGATGATTATCTTGAAACTGGAAATGGTTCCTCTTCTAAATGTTAACCTCAATATAGTATTCAAATTGCTTCTCGCTGTATTTAATATTATGTTCATTGCTAGTTTTTATATTCTTTCGGATTTATTTTGTAATTGTTTGTGTGGTGGGGGGAAATCACATTATTAATTAAGCTCTTGGCACTTTGAAGTAAATGTTGCAGGTCTTTCGGATGAGACCGTTTCACGTTATACACTATCCTCCATAAATAAGTATCCACTGTTATTTTTTCATAATTTTTAGATGAAAAAAGGTAAAAAGTCTATGGAATATTTGTTATTGTGTTTAATAAAGAGAGATAACCTATACTGAGCATTGTAACAAAAGAATCCAATGAGAAATTAATTTTTTAGACAAAAATTAATCAATTAACACCATATATTTTGTAAAACTTATTCTCAACATTATTAAATGGTATTTGTATCATAATAATCTCAGACTTTTACTTGCCTACTTTGAGTATTTAAAAGAAAAATAAACATAAAAATAAAGAATTTTAATAACCAGTAACCTCTTATAACATGAAAAATTACATTTGATGGGTAAAAAAAAACTTAAAAATTGAGAAAATGGGGCGACTGACGTTAGAAGAAAGGATTCTCTGCAACCTGCTGCACCAACAAGGAAACACGATATCGGAGATTGCCAGAAGACTTGGAACTACAAGGTAAGTGAGCAATTTTGATAGAATTTAATTTTTTTTCAACATATTGCTTAAAGTTAAAAAAAAACTTAGTTAATTTCCTTTCCTTTAACAGAAAGTCGATTCGGAAAACAATCGAGAGACGACAGACAACTGGATCTTATGAAGACGCTGCACGACCAGGGCGACCCAGGATATCAACAGCCAGAGAAGATAGAATTCTTGTGAGAGAATCTCTGCAGAACAGAAGAGAGACCGTTCCACAGCTAAGGACTGAGTGGATGCAGAATGGAGTCCAAGCGTCCAACACCACAGTAAGACGGAGACTGAAGGAAGCTGGTCTTGTAGCACATGTGGCTTTGAAAAAACCGCTCCTCACAGCTGTTCATCGCAGGAAAAGATTGCAGTTTGCACTGGCTCATGCCAATTGGACTTGGGTTGACTGGTCAGCAGTACTTTGGTCGGACGAGTCCAGATTTACCCTCTTTCAAAATGATGGCCGTGTGTTCGTCAGAAGGAGATCTCATGAGGCATACAGAAACAACTGTATTGTACCAACAGTCAAGTTTGGTGGGGGTGGTATTACTGTCTGGGGTGCCATGTCCTACAGGGGAACTGGATTCCTGACTCCTCTCAAAGGTAACCTCAACAAAGATGGATATTTGGACATTCTCAGTAACTCGGCAATCCCTTCTGCACATCTTCTTGGATATGGAGATAACTACTTTTTTCAAGATGATGGCGCTCCATGTCACAGGGCAAATGCAGTAAAGGAATGGAAAGCTGAGCAAAACATGCGCTGCCTTGAATGGCCACCACAAAGCCCAGACCTCAACCCAATAGAAAATTTGTGGAGAGATCTTGGACTTGCTGTTAGAAATGGTCAAAGATGCCATAATCTCAGGGACCTGGAACAAGCCCTAGCTCATGAATGGAGTCGGATTCCAGTTAGAAGATGTCAGCAACTTATTCGAAGTATGCCCAATCGAATACAGGCTGTAATACGTGCTAGAGGGGGATACACAAAGTACTGACATTCTTTAGTTGAAATGATTACTTGATATGTTATTTATGCAATGAAATTCCTGTAAGTAAATATATTTTTAAAAAGTGAAAAAATCTTATGTTTTCATTGATATTTTACCATATTTTATTCATGTAATATTAAAATATATAAAAAAAAATTACTTAAATTTACCTCAAATGATAGCCTGGTTTAGAAAAATAAATCAATAAAAACTTCTTCTGTTGGTGGATACTTATTTATGGAGGGTAGTGTATATAGGCGTTGGCATGTTAAAGAACTCTCACTGCTCAATGGCCCTAAGCGCCGAGTAAAAGTATAAAGAACTATATGCGGTATATTGCATATGTTTGCCCACACAAAAGTCAAATTTTGAAAACTTCCTGAAATGTGCTGAATTCAATAAATTGTACGAGAAATATAAGTTAACAGAAAATATTATAGTTCCAGAGCAGTGTATTCACAATTTCTGTTTTTATGACGTCACAAACTAGTCCGATTTTATATCCTTTTTCAGAAATTTTTCAGAATTTCAACAATTTAAGCTTTAAAATTTATAGAGCGCATGTGTGTTCAGGAACAATATTGACATATTTCATTGATATTATCATTCTACACATTATATCAAAATATTTATCCTGAACACACATGCGCTCGGTGACTTTTATTTAAAATATCGACGAAATATGCACATTTCTCTGCAAAATTCATAAAAAAACTGAATTTACGTCATATTTGTGACGTCATTACGTACATATGACGTCATTACTTATGAAATTATTCAGTGCTTTGAAGTGAGCATATACTCCCCTGTTTAAGGACTTAATTAAATATTACTCCATCAAAGTTTGATTTTGGGGGGCAAATGTTGGTTAATACCGCATATAGTTCTTTGAAACCCTTCGGTATATGGTGAAGTATTTATTTAAGTAAAAGTTCTCAAGCGGGGAGTAAAATAACATACAATCAACCGATCTGGATCCTTTGAATGAGACCTATAAAACGAGGTCCGAGTAAAAGACAAAATTTGCAGCTCTCCACTTGCAAGTGCTTGGTTGCGTCTCCACAATAGTGAAAAATTCTCGAGAGGGATGTTAAACAATAATCAAACAAACTAGCGCTATTTATCTTGGCATAGAGTCTTTCTTGTGACAATTAAAATTTCTATGCAGTTTTAAATGATAAATTCTACTTATTGTGATAGGAAAATAGTATTTTAAATAACGTTTTCTATATACATGTATGCATGTGTATTTTGGATACTTTTTATTTAAGTGAAAAGTTCTCGAGCAGGATGTAAAACAACATACAATCAATCGATCTGGCCCCTTTAGATGAGATCAATAAACCGAAGTCCCACGAAAAAAATCCCTCACTGCTGTAATTTGCATAAGTCGAAAATATTATGTAGTTTTTAAAAAGCTGAAATGCACGAATCTATTACATAATAGGATATGTTTTAAAAATATATATGAAAATATTACAATGCGGCCTATTTCAAAGACTTCCCATAAAATTAAATCCCTTGTGTAACCCTACTTGCCTCCGGGGTTATGTTAAGAACTGACAAGAAGCCAAATATGAATCAAAGTGATTCATAATGTTTAAAAAATATGTTTACAAATTACATGTACAATGAAATAAACTGTACATAATGAGCACCATTGCAATACTGAACACACACACACAGGTCAAGAATAAGGCTATCTTTAGAATAATGCTTGTTTAATGCAAATAAACAATTCAACAAACAAAAAATGCTTCTCCAGACTCAGGGTAAAATTATTTGGAAAATCCCTTTTTAAGAAAATTTCAACATATCTGTTGACGAGATAAGAGGGATAAGAAATAGCTTGTCCTGGAATGTAAAGTAAAGTTTTGAGACAGGCCATTTTAGTCAGTCAGTCGGGAGAGGGCAACCAAACATGTTTTTAAGATGTTCTAATCTATATTGCATGTATTTTTACTAGCAAAGTAGATCTCACCAAAAGAATCAACATTCTAAAGAAGAAAAAATCTTTAAACAAAGTCAAACAACAAAAGCTTTCAATGTAACTTTCAGCTAATAAAATATTTTTATGTTGCAATAAAATCACTAACGACTCTCCATAGATTATTTCCCCTAATGTTTCAAACATCTAGTAAAGGAGAAGTTAACACTACATTTAGACATACATAAAATTCTCAATCTTATATCTTCAGTAAATAGGTGAAATTTAAACCCTGGAATGTATACAAAATGAATTATTAATTTTATTATGCTTGTTTAAAATGAAAAGAGGTTTGTTTTCAGTGGATTAATTGTCTCCCTTATTGCATATGGTAGCACATTTCTGCAATATATATTTTTTCAAACTAGTATATATTTATTTCCAAAACAGACAAATTTCGCCATTATAAATATTTTTCTAGAGTTTTTATATGTAAATTAGAATATCATTTACTAATTATAAATAAAGAAAAAAATTCTGTTGCAATTTATTGAAGGTTTATGACTGAACTAAAAGACCCCAAAACGTTAACGTTAAGTTTGCAGTCATCCTTTATCGAAACACCTCCATTGTTCCATGTATACATTTTTTATTTATCTGAATGAACAGAATTTTCAATAATTTTACCTTGCCTAATTCATCATTTCTTGTCAATTCCAACCGGCTCTCGTTCTTGATGAAGATGAGCCAGGGAACCAGTCAAATCTAAATATCCTTAATGTTCATGAATATTTAAAACGTATT
>NW_026922773.1:0-15000 GCF_032062105.1 Saccostrea cuccullata | reverse complement strand
TTTTTGTGTTTAATAATTTAGGAAATGAGATATTGTGATAGTTTTCAAATCAAAATTAATAGAAATGGATGGCGAAAAAATCACACCGGATTTATGTAGTTTATAGAGTTTGAAATGATATAGATTTTTTTTATAATTAGAAATTAAAGCATATAAATTAAAACTTTGTTCAAATTATCCCCTATGTTATATTGTTATATAATGTATATAAAATGAAAGACTTTCTGAAACCTAAAATACGGGTAGCAAAATAAGTTTAATCTTTGGGTGTAATAACATGCAGAGGATGTAATAATAAATTACATCCTCGCTAAAAACGTCTACTTGTACGGTATCAAGAAAACTATTGCCTTATATACAAATAGTTGCTCCTTTGCGTAAAGTCTTCCACCTTTATCAAATTAGAGCTAAAAACCATCTAAGCTAACTATGAAGTATTCTGCCTACCTTTTCCACGTCTTCTCTCTCCGATGACTTTCTGTGAATGTCCAAGTCTGCACGCGCTCAGTGTTGAGACGGCATTTCAAAAACCGGTTTTTGATGGCATCCAATACACAAAGCTAGCGATCGCTCTTTGATGTAACTGAGACTGTGAACGCTGTACGTGATGAGTTAATTAGAGGACGGGACTAGTTTTAAACCTGTCCTGTTGTTATGATTTCTCTTTTACAAAGATTAAACTTATTTTGCTACCTTGTATTTCCTCTTTCCCTTGTATTGATCAAATTTAAGTTATTTAAAAACCTAACAATTATTTAAGGTTGAAGTTAGGGTTAGGGTTAGGAATAGGGCTAAAAACGAAGATGAACTATCTATGTCATGAACTATTTAGGTCAAATGAAATGAAAGTGGAAAGTGAAAGTCACGGATACATGCAAAAGTAAAGGAAGAATTGGAATTTTCCGAAGCTCATAACTTTCTCATTGATTATCGGATGGAGACGAGTTTGGTGTCGTTGGAAAGGTAAGAAAACCAGGCACACGATTAAGTGGGGGTCATAAACTCCAAGTGTCAGGAAAAGGGAGAAAGTTTGTCTCTTATTTACAGCAAAGATTGTGTTTAGAAATTGACAAATTGGGAGTTTTTCACCATTTTCAACCTCCCAGATCTCGAGAATGGTATGCAAATGACAGGGTTAGGGTTAGGGTTAGGGTTAGGGTTAGGGTCAGGGTTAGGGTCAGGGTTAGGGTTAGGGTTAGGGTTAGGGTTAGGGTTAGGAATAGGGCTAAAAACGAAGATGCCGGGTTATAGGTCATGCCGGGTCATGTGAGGTCAAACAAAATGAAAGTGGAAAGTGAAAGTGTAGAGGGTTAGTTATTTAGAGGATATAATGGAATTTTCTTTAGCCCATAACTTTTTTATTTGTCGTTCGATTTAGACAAGTTTGGTGTCATTTTAAAGCTAAGAATACAGAGAACAAGATTAGGTCAAGAATTTTTAACCTTTCAGCTTCAGTGATGGTGAAATACAAGCCGGAAATCATAACATTGTTTTTGTGTTTAATAATTTAGGAAATGAGATATTGTGATAGTTTTCAAATCAAAATTAATAGAAATGGATGGCGAAAAAATCACACCGGATTTATGTAGTTTATAGAGTTTGAAATGATATAGATTTTTTTTATAATTAGAAATTAAAGCATATAAATTAAAACTTTGTTCAAATTATCCCCTATGTTATATTGTTATATAATGTATATAAAATGAAAGACTTTCTGAAACCTAAAATACGGGTAGCAAAATAAGTTTAATCTTTGGGTGTAATAACATGCAGAGGATGTAATAATAAATTACATCCTCGCTAAAAACGTCTACTTGTACGGTATCAAGAAAACTATTGCCTTATATACAAATAGTTGCTCCTTTGCGTAAAGTCTTCCACCTTTATCAAATTAGAGCTAAAAACCATCTAAGCTAACTATGAAGTATTCTGCCTACCTTTTCCACGTCTTCTCTCTCCGATGACTTTCTGTGAATGTCCAAGTCTGCACGCGCTCAGTGTTGAGACGGCATTTCAAAAACCGGTTTTTGATGGCATCCAATACACAAAGCTAGCGATCGCTCTTTGATGTAACTGAGACTGTGAACGCTGTACGTGATGAGTTAATTAGAGGACGGGACTAGTTTTAAACCTGTCCTGTTGTTATGATTTCTCTTTTACAAAGATTAAACTTATTTTGCTACCTTGTATTTCCTCTTTCCCTTGTATTGATCAAATTTAAGTTATTTAAAAACCTAACAATTATTTAAGGTTGAAGTTAGGGTTAGGGTTAGGAATAGGGCTAAAAACGAAGATGAACTATCTATGTCATGAACTATTTAGGTCAAATGAAATGAAAGTGGAAAGTGAAAGTCACGGATACATGCAAAAGTAAAGGAAGAATTGGAATTTTCCGAAGCTCATAACTTTCTCATTGATTATCGGATGGAGACGAGTTTGGTGTCGTTGGAAAGGTAAGAAAACCAGGCACACGATTAAGTGGGGGTCATAAACTCCAAGTGTCAGGAAAAGGGAGAAAGTTTGTCTCTTATTTACAGCAAAGATTGTGTTTAGAAATTGACAAATTGGGAGTTTTTCACCATTTTCAACCTCCCAGATCTCGAGAATGGTATGCAAATGACAGGGTTAGGGTTAGGGTTAGGGTTAGGGTTAGGGTAAACAGGGTACAGGGTTTTTGGGTTAGGGTCAGGGTGAGGAGGTCTTAGGGTTAGGGTTAGGGTTAGGGTTAGGGTTAGGGTTAGGGTTAGGGTTAGGGTTAGGGTTAGGGTTAGGGATAAAAACGAAGATGCCGGGTTATAGGTCATGCCGGGTCATGTGAGGTCAAACAAAATGAAAGTGGAAAGTGAAAGTGTAGAGGGTTAGTTATTTAGAGGATATAATGGAATTTTCTTTAGCCCATAACTTTTTTATTTGTCGTTCGATTTAGACAAGTTTGGTGTCATTTTAAAGCTAAGAATACAGAGAACAAGATTAGGTCAAGAATTTTTAACCTTTCAGCTTCAGTGATGGTGAAATACAAGCCGGAAATCATAACATTGTTTTTGTGTTTAATAATTTAGGAAATGAGATATTGTGATAGTTTTCAAATCAAAATTAATAGAAATGGATGGCGAAAAAATCACACCGGATTTATGTAGTTTATAGAGTTTGAAATGATATAGATTTTTTTTATAATTAGAAATTAAAGCATATAAATTAAAACTTTGTTCAAATTATCCCCTATGTTATATTGTTATATAATGTATATAAAATGAAAGACTTTCTGAAACCTAAAATACGGGTAGCAAAATAAGTTTAATCTTTGGGTGTAATAACATGCAGAGGATGTAATAATAAATTACATCCTCGCTAAAAACGTCTACTTGTACGGTATCAAGAAAACTATTGCCTTATATACAAATAGTTGCTCCTTTGCGTAAAGTCTTCCACCTTTATCAAATTAGAGCTAAAAACCATCTAAGCTAACTATGAAGTATTCTGCCTACCTTTTCCACGTCTTCTCTCTCCGATGACTTTCTGTGAATGTCCAAGTCTGCACGCGCTCAGTGTTGAGACGGCATTTCAAAAACCGGTTTTTGATGGCATCCAATACACAAAGCTAGCGATCGCTCTTTGATGTAACTGAGACTGTGAACGCTGTACGTGATGAGTTAATTAGAGGACGGGACTAGTTTTAAACCTGTCCTGTTGTTATGATTTCTCTTTTACAAAGATTAAACTTATTTTGCTACCTTGTATTTCCTCTTTCCCTTGTATTGATCAAATTTAAGTTATTTAAAAACCTAACAATTATTTAAGGTTGAAGTTAGGGTTAGGGTTAGGAATAGGGCTAAAAACGAAGATGAACTATCTATGTCATGAACTATTTAGGTCAAATGAAATGAAAGTGGAAAGTGAAAGTCACGGATACATGCAAAAGTAAAGGAAGAATTGGAATTTTCCGAAGCTCATAACTTTCTCATTGATTATCGGATGGAGACGAGTTTGGTGTCGTTGGAAAGGTAAGAAAACCAGGCACACGATTAAGTGGGGGTCATAAACTCCAAGTGTCAGGAAAAGGGAGAAAGTTTGTCTCTTATTTACAGCAAAGATTGTGTTTAGAAATTGACAAATTGGGAGTTTTTCACCATTTTCAACCTCCCAATGATCAAATCGAGAATGGTATGCAAATGACAGGGTTAGGGTTAGGGTTAGGGTTAGGGTTAGGGTTAGGGTTAGGGTTAGGGTTAGGGTTAGGGTTAGGGTTAGGGTTAGGGTTAGGGTTAGGGTTAGGGTTAGGAATAGGGCTAAAAACGAAGATGCCGGGTTATAGGTCATGCCGGGTCATGTGAGGTCAAACAAAATGAAAGTGGAAAGTGAAAGTGTAGAGGGTTAGTTATTTAGAGGATATAATGGAATTTTCTTTAGCCCATAACTTTTTTATTTGTCGTTCGATTTAGACAAGTTTGGTGTCATTTTAAAGCTAAGAATACAGAGAACAAGATTAGGTCAAGAATTTTTAACCTTTCAGCTTCAGTGATGGTGAAATACAAGCCGGAAATCATAACATTGTTTTTGTGTTTAATAATTTAGGAAATGAGATATTGTGATAGTTTTCAAATCAAAATTAATAGAAATGGATGGCGAAAAAATCACACCGGATTTATGTAGTTTATAGAGTTTGAAATGATATAGATTTTTTTTATAATTAGAAATTAAAGCATATAAATTAAAACTTTGTTCAAATTATCCCCTATGTTATATTGTTATATAATGTATATAAAATGAAAGACTTTCTGAAACCTAAAATACGGGTAGCAAAATAAGTTTAATCTTTGGGTGTAATAACATGCAGAGGATGTAATAATAAATTACATCCTCGCTAAAAACGTCTACTTGTACGGTATCAAGAAAACTATTGCCTTATATACAAATAGTTGCTCCTTTGCGTAAAGTCTTCCACCTTTATCAAATTAGAGCTAAAAACCATCTAAGCTAACTATGAAGTATTCTGCCTACCTTTTCCACGTCTTCTCTCTCCGATGACTTTCTGTGAATGTCCAAGTCTGCACGCGCTCAGTGTTGAGACGGCATTTCAAAAACCGGTTTTTGATGGCATCCAATACACAAAGCTAGCGATCGCTCTTTGATGTAACTGAGACTGTGAACGCTGTACGTGATGAGTTAATTAGAGGACGGGACTAGTTTTAAACCTGTCCTGTTGTTATGATTTCTCTTTTACAAAGATTAAACTTATTTTGCTACCTTGTATTTCCTCTTTCCCTTGTATTGATCAAATTTAAGTTATTTAAAAACCTAACAATTATTTAAGGTTGAAGTTAGGGTTAGGGTTAGGAATAGGGCTAAAAACGAAGATGAACTATCTATGTCATGAACTATTTAGGTCAAATGAAATGAAAGTGGAAAGTGAAAGTCACGGATACATGCAAAAGTAAAGGAAGAATTGGAATTTTCCGAAGCTCATAACTTTCTCATTGATTATCGGATGGAGACGAGTTTGGTGTCGTTGGAAAGGTAAGAAAACCAGGCACACGATTAAGTGGGGGTCATAAACTCCAAGTGTCAGGAAAAGGGAGAAAGTTTGTCTCTTATTTACAGCAAAGATTGTGTTTAGAAATTGACAAATTGGGAGTTTTTCACCATTTTCAACCTCCCAGATCTCGAGAATGGTATGCAAATGACAGGGTTAGGGTTAGGGTTAGGGTTAGGGTTAGGGTTAGGGTCAGGGTTAGGGTTAGGGTTAGGGTTAGGGTTAGGGTTAGGGTTAGGGTTAGGGTTAGGGTTAGGGTTAGGGCTAAAAACGAAGATGCCGGGTTATAGGTCATGCCGGGTCATGTGAGGTCAAACAAAATGAAAGTGGAAAGTGAAAGTGTAGAGGGTTAGTTATTTAGAGGATATAATGGAATTTTCTTTAGCCCATAACTTTTTTATTTGTCGTTCGATTTAGACAAGTTTGGTGTCATTTTAAAGCTAAGAATACAGAGAACAAGATTAGGTCAAGAATTTTTAACCTTTCAGCTTCAGTGATGGTGAAATACAAGCCGGAAATCATAACATTGTTTTTGTGTTTAATAATTTAGGAAATGAGATATTGTGATAGTTTTCAAATCAAAATTAATAGAAATGGATGGCGAAAAAATCACACCGGATTTATGTAGTTTATAGAGTTTGAAATGATATAGATTTTTTTTATAATTAGAAATTAAAGCATATAAATTAAAACTTTGTTCAAATTATCCCCTATGTTATATTGTTATATAATGTATATAAAATGAAAGACTTTCTGAAACCTAAAATACGGGTAGCAAAATAAGTTTAATCTTTGGGTGTAATAACATGCAGAGGATGTAATAATAAATTACATCCTCGCTAAAAACGTCTACTTGTACGGTATCAAGAAAACTATTGCCTTATATACAAATAGTTGCTCCTTTGCGTAAAGTCTTCCACCTTTATCAAATTAGAGCTAAAAACCATCTAAGCTAACTATGAAGTATTCTGCCTACCTTTTCCACGTCTTCTCTCTCCGATGACTTTCTGTGAATGTCCAAGTCTGCACGCGCTCAGTGTTGAGACGGCATTTCAAAAACCGGTTTTTGATGGCATCCAATACACAAAGCTAGCGATCGCTCTTTGATGTAACTGAGACTGTGAACGCTGTACGTGATGAGTTAATTAGAGGACGGGACTAGTTTTAAACCTGTCCTGTTGTTATGATTTCTCTTTTACAAAGATTAAACTTATTTTGCTACCTTGTATTTCCTCTTTCCCTTGTATTGATCAAATTTAAGTTATTTAAAAACCTAACAATTATTTAAGGTTGAAGTTAGGGTTAGGGTTAGGAATAGGGCTAAAAACGAAGATGAACTATCTATGTCATGAACTATTTAGGTCAAATGAAATGAAAGTGGAAAGTGAAAGTCACGGATACATGCAAAAGTAAAGGAAGAATTGGAATTTTCCGAAGCTCATAACTTTCTCATTGATTATCTTTTTTTTTTTTTTTTTTTTTTTTTTTTTTTTTTTTTTTTTTTTTTTTTTTTTTTTTTTTTTTTTTTTTTTTTTTTTTTTTTTTTTTTTTTTTTTTTTTTTTTTTTTTTTTTTTTTTTTTTTTTTTTTTTTTTTTTTTTTTTTTTTTTTTTTTTTTTTTTTTTTTTTTTTTTTTTTTTTTTTTTTTTTTTTTTTTTTTTTTTTTTTTTTTTTTTTTTTTTTTTTTTTTTTTTTTTTTTTTTTTTTTTTTTTTTTTTTTTTTTTTTTTTTTTTTTTTTTTTTTTTTTTTTTTTTTTTTTTTTTTTTTTTTTTTTTTTTTTTTTTTTTTTTTTTTTTTTTTTTTTTTTTTTTTTTTTTTTTTTTTTTTTTTTTTTTTTTTTTTTTTTTTTTTTTTTTTTTTTTTTTTTTTTTTTTTTTTTTTTTTTTTTTTTTTTTTTTTTTTTTTTTTTTTTTTTTTTTTTTTTTTTTTTTTTTTTTTTTTTTTTTTTTTTTTTTTTTTTTTTTTTTTTTTTTTTTTTTTTTTTTTTTTTTTTTTTTTTTTTTTTTTTTTTTTTTTTTTTTTTTTTTTTTTTTTTTTTTTTTTTTTTTTTTTTTTTTTTTTTTTTTTTTTTTTTTTTTTTTTTTTTTTTTTTTTTTTTTTTTTTTTTTTTTTTTTTTTTTTTTTTTTTTTTTTTTTTTTTTTTTTTTTTTTTTTTTTTTTTTTTTTTTTTTTTTTTTTTTTTTTTTTTTTTTTTTTTTTTTTTTTTTTTTTTTTTTTTTTTTTTTTTTTTTTTTTTTTTTTTTTTTTTTTTTTTTTTTTTTTTTTTTTTTTTTTTTTTTTTTTTTTTTTTTTTTTTTTTTTTTTTTTTTTTTTTTTTTTTTTTTTTTTTTTTTTTTTTTTTTTTTTTTTTTTTTTTTTTTTTTTTTTTTTTTTTTTTTTTTTTTTTTTTTTTTTTTTTTTTTTTTTTTTTTTTTTTTTTTTTTTTTTTTTTTTTTTTTTTTTTTTTTTTTTTTTTTTTTTTTTTTTTTTTTTTTTTTTTTTTTTTTTTTTTTTTTTTTTTTTTTTTTTTTTTTTTTTTTTTTTTTTTTTTTTTTTTTTTTTTTTTTTTTTTTTTTTTTTTTTTTTTTTTTTTTTTTTTTTTTTTTTTTTTTTTTTTTTTTTTTTTTTTTTTTTTTTTTTTTTTTTTTTTTTTTTTTTTTTTTTTTTTTTTTTTTTTTTTTTTTTTTTTTTTTTTTTTTTTTTTTTTTTTTTTTTTTTTTTTTTTTTTTTTTTTTTTTTTTTTTTTTTTTTTTTTTTTTTTTTTTTTTTTTTTTTTTTTTTTTTTTTTTTTTTTTTTTTTTTTTTTTTTTTTTTTTTTTTTTTTTTTTTTTTTTTTTTTTTTTTTTTTTTTTTTTTTTTTTTTTTTTTTTTTTTTTTTTTTTTTTTTTTTTTTTTTTTTTTTTTTTTTTTTTTTTTTTTTTTTTTTTTTTTTTTTTTTTTTTTTTTTTTTTTTTTTTTTTTTTTTTTTTTTTTTTTTTTTTTTTTTTTTTTTTTTTTTTTTTTTTTTTTTTTTTTTTTTTTTTTTTTTTTTTTTTTTTTTTTTTTTTTTTTTTTTTTTTTTTTTTTTTTTTTTTTTTTTTTTTTTTTTTTTTTTTTTTTTTTTTTTTTTTTTTTTTTTTTTTTTTTTTTTTTTTTTTTTTTTTTTTTTTTTTTTTTTTTTTTTTTTTTTTTTTTTTTTTTTTTTTTTTTTTTTTTTTTTTTTTTTTTTTTTTTTTTTTTTTTTTTTTTTTTTTTTTTTTTTTTTTTTTTTTTTTTTTTTTTTTTTTTTTTTTTTTTTTTTTTTTTTTTTTTTTTTTTTTTTTTTTTTTTTTTTTTTTTTTTTTTTTTTTTTTTTTTTTTTTTTTTTTTTTTTTTTTTTTTTTTTTTTTTTTTTTTTTTTTTTTTTTTTTTTTTTTTTTTTTTTTTTTTTTTTTTTTTTTTTTTTTTTTTTTTTTTTTTTTTTTTTTTTTTTTTTTTTTTTTTTTTTTTTTTTTTTTTTTTTTTTTTTTTTTTTTTTTTTTTTTTTTTTTTTTTTTTTTTTTTTTTTTTTTTTTTTTTTTTTTTTTTTTTTTTTTTTTTTTTTTTTTTTTTTTTTTTTTTTTTTTTTTTTTTTTTTTTTTTTTTTTTTTTTTTTTTTTTTTTTTTTTTTTTTTTTTTTTTTTTTTTTTTTTTTTTTTTTTTTTTTTTTTTTTTTTTTTTTTTTTTTTTTTTTTTTTTTTTTTTTTTTTTTTTTTTTTTTTTTTTTTTTTTTTTTTTTTTTTTGAAAAAAGTTTTTTAAAAAAAAAAATTAAGGGGGGGGGTTTTGGGGGGGGAAAAGGGAAAAAAAACCCAAAAAAAGGGGAAAAAAAAAAAGGGAAAATTTTAAAAATAAAGGTTTGGTTTAAAATAAAAATTTTTTTTAAATTGGGTTGGAAAGGTGAAAGGGAAGGGTTGGGGGTGGGTTAAGGGGGGGTTGGGGAGGGGGGGGTTGGGGGGCCCAAAAGGTTTGGGGGTTTTGGGGGGTTTAAAAACAAAAAAAGGGAAATAGGGAAAGGGGTATTAGGGAAAAAATTTTTTTTGGGGGGGAAAATTTTTTGGGTTAAAGGGGGGGTTTGGGGGGTTTTTTAGAAAAAAAAGTGTTTTTTTTTTTGGGGGTAAAAAAAAAAATTTTAAAAAATTTTTTTTTTTTAGGAAAAAAAAAGGAATTTTTAAAAAAATTTTTTTTTTTGGGGGGAAAAATTTTTGGATTTTAAATAAAATTTTAAAAAAAGTTTTTAAAAATTTTAAATTAGGGAAAAAAAAAAAAAATTTTAAAATTTTTTTTTTTAAATTTAAAATAAAATTTTAAACAAAATTTAAAAAAATTTTTTTTTAAAAAAAAAATTTTTAATTTTTAAAAAAATTTAAAATTTAAAAATTTTTTTTTAAAAAAAATTAAAAAAAAATTTTCCCTTTTAAAATTTTTTAAAATAAAAAAACCCTTTTAACCAAAATGTTTGAAAAATTTTACCTTTTTTAAAAAATTGGGAAAATAATTCCCTCCTTTAGCCTTTTTTTTCCCGGTTTTTGGGTTTTAAAAATTTCCCCCCTATTTTAAACAAAATTTTGGGCAAAAAAGGGAAAAACCTTTTTTTAGTTCCTTCAATTAATTAGGGCCCTTTTTTCCCCCTTTTTAAAATTTTTTTTAAAAAAAATTATTTGTTTTATTTTTTTAAATTTTAAAAAAAAAATTATTTAAATTTTGGGTTTTAAATTAAAAAAAAAACTTTTTTTTAAATTTTTTTTAAAGTAATTTTTTTAAAAAAAAAAAATTTTTTTTTAAAGGGTAAAAACCCAAAAAAGGGGGAACTTTTGTCGGGAAAAAAAAAAAAAATTTTTTTTAAAAGTGGGTTAAAAAAGAAGGGGGGAAATTTTTTTTTAAAAAATTTTTTAAATTGCGGGGAAAATTTTTTGGGGGAAGGGAAAGAAGGGGGGAAAGGGGGGGTTTAGGGGGGGGGTTGGGGGGGGTTTGGGTTTGGGGGGGTTGGGGGGTTTAAAAAAATGGTTTAAAAAAAAAGGGGTTAAAAAGGGGAGTAGGTAAAAAGAAAGGGAAATAATTTTTGGGTTATTTTTTTTTTAAAAAAATTTTTTTTTTTGGGTTGAAGCAAATTGGGAAAAATTTTAAATAAATGGGAAAAGGGAAAAAAAAATTTTTTTAAAATTTTTTTTTTTAAAAATTTTAAATTTGTTTTTTTTAAAATTTAAAAATAGGGAAAAAAAAAAAAAGGGTTTTTAAAAATTTTTTTTTTTTAAAAATAAAAAAAAAATTTTTTTTATAAATTTTTAAAAAAAAAAAAAAAAAAAATTTTAAAAAAATTTTAAATAAAATTTTTAAAAAAAAAAAAACTTTAAAAATTTTGGGTTTTAAAAATAAGTTTTTTTTTAAAAAAAATTTTAAAAAATTTTTAAAACTTTCAAAAAATTCCTTTATAAAAAATTTTTTTAAAAAATTTTTTTTAAAAAAAAACCCCCCCTTTATAATTGGAAAAACCCCCCCAAAATTTTTCCGTATTTTGCCCCCCAAAAATTTTTTGGGCCTTTTAAAAACCCCTTTTTGGCCCCTTTAAAAAGGTACCCCTAAAAACTAGATTTTTTTAGTTTTGAGGATTTTTTTTTTTGGGGTTTTTTCCCCTTTTAAATTTTTTTTTTATTTTTTTTTTGTTTTTTTTTTTAAAATTTTATTTTTTTTAAAAATTAAAGGGAAGAAAATTTTGATATTTTTCAAAGATAAAATTTGTACTTTTTTTTCCCCAAAAAAAGAAAAAGTTTTTTAACTAAAATTTTTAAAGGTTGGAATTTGGGTTTAAAATTTAGGGAAAAGGAGGAAAACGGGGCCCTTAGGAAAAAAAGGAATTAAAAGGGGGAAACCAAATTTAAAGGAAAAAAAAGGTTTTTTTAAATTAAAATTTTTTTTAAAAAAGGGGGGGTTTTAAAAAACCCGGGATTGGGGGGTTAAAAAGGGTTGGGGAGGGGGGGATTTTTCAAAAATTTTGGAAAAATTTATTTTTTTTTTGGGGGGTTGGGGGGTGGGGGCAAAAAAGGGGGGAGGGGGGTTTGGGGTAAAAAGGGGGAAAGGAAAGGGGGGGGGTTTTAAAGGGGGTTTAAATTTTTAAACTTTTTTTTTGGGTGATAAAAAAATTTTAAAAAAATTTTAAATTTGTTAGGGGGAAAAAAAGGGTTTTTTAAATTTTTTTTGTTTTTTTGGGAAAAAATTTGTTTTTTAAAAAAATTTAAAAAAAGGTTAAAAAATTTTAACCTTTATTTATGGGGGAAAAAAAAATTTTTATAATTTTTTTGTTTAAAATTAAAATTTTTAAATTTTTTTTAAAATTAAATAAAATTTTAAAAAAATTTTTTAAAAATTTTAAAAAATTTTTTAAAAAAAAGATTTTTTAAAAATAGGGGAAAATAAATTAATTTAAAATTTCTTGAGGGTATAAAAATTATTTAAAATTTTGTTTTAAAAAATTTCCCTTTAAAAAATTTTTTAAAAACCAAATAAAAAAACTTCCCCCAAAAGTCTTTTTCGAAACTTTTTTTTTTTGCCCTTTTTTCCATTTTTTTTAAACCCAAAAAAACCTTTTTAAAAAAATTTACCTTTCGTTTTTGAGAGGATGTAAACCCCGGTTATTTTTTTTTTTAAACTTTTTGTTTTTCCTTTCCAAAAAAATTTTTTTTTTCCCTTTTTTTTTGATTAAAATTGGGGGGGAAAAAAAAAAATTTTTAATTTTTTAAAAATTTTTTAAAAAAAGGATGTTTTTTCCCCCCTTTTTTAAAATAAAGTTTTAAAATTTTTAATTTAATTGAAAGGGTGGAAAAGGGTTTTTGAAATGAAAACAGGAACTTTGGGGGGTTAAAAAAAAAAGGAAAGGGAAATGTAAAAAAGGTTTTGAAAAAAATTTTTTTTAAAATTTTTTTAAAATTGGGGGTTTTTAAAAAAAAGGGGGGTTGTGGAAAAAATAAGGGTTGGGAGGGGGGTTGGGTTAGGGTTGGGTTGGGGGTTGGGTTTTATTTTGGGTTGGAAAGGGAAAAAAAAAGGGGGTTTAGGGGGGTAGTAGGAAAAAAGAAAGGGAAAGGAAAGGTGGGGTTGTTAAAGGAAAAAATTTTTTTTTTGAAAATTTTTTTTCGTTATTTAACAATTTTTTTTTTAAAAAAGTAAGGGTTGGGAAAATTTTTTCCCCTTTTTATTTAAATCGGGAAAAATAAAATTTTTTTTTTTAATAAAAAAAAATTTTTTTTTAAAATAAAATTAAAGAAATGGGGAAAAAATCAACCTTTTTTTTAAAATTTGAAATGAAAAATTTTTTTTTAAATTTAAAATTAAAAAAAAAAAAAACAAAAAAATTTTTAAAATTTTTAAAATTAATAAAAAAAAATTTTTTAAATAAAAAAGAAAAATAATTTAAGGGGGTTAAAAAAACCAAATTTAAAAAATTTTTTAAAAAAAATTTTTGAAAAAAACTTTCCAAAAAATATTTTTTGGAAAACTTTTTTAAATTTAAAAAAAACCTTAACCTTTAAAGTTTTTTACCTTTTCCCTTTTCCCCGTTTTTTTAAGCCCCCCCCCTTTGGGCCACAAAAAGGTTTTTAGGTCCCCCAAAAAAATCTCTTGATGTCTGGATGTAAGCTGACGGTGAGTTTTGGGGAGGGGCATTTTAAACCCCGTTTTATGTTTCCTTTTACAAAAAAAATTTTTTTTTTTTTCCCTTTCCCTTTTTTTAAAATTTAAAAAAAATAAAAATTTTTTTTGGGTTGGGTTTTAAAAGGGTAAAAAAAAACTTTATTCTCTTTTTGGTAAATAAATAAAAAATAAAAAAATAAAAAAGGAAGTTGGAAATTTTTCCAAAAATTTTTTTTAATAGCTTTTTGGGGGTTTTGGAAAGGAAAAAAACCCAGGCAAGTTAAGGGGGGGTTAAAACCCCAAAGGGTTCAAAAAAAATTTTTCTTTTTTAAAAAAATTTTTTTGAAAAAAAGGGGTTTTTTTTAAAACCCCCCAGCCCGAAAGGAGAAATGGGGTTATTAGGGGGGGGTTGGGTTGGGGTTGGGGCATTGGGTTTTTATTTATCGGGGTTGGGGTTTAAAAGGGGGTTAGGGTTAGGTGGGTTAAAAAAAGGGGTTTTTTGGTAGGGGTGGGGGAAAAAAAGAAAGGGAAAGGAAAGGTGGGGTTGTTTTAAAATTTAAAGGGTTTTTTAGCCCATTTTTTTTTTCCCAAAAAATTTAAAAGGGTGTTTTTTAAAGTAAGAAAAAAAAATTAAAATTTTTCCTTTTCCTTTGGGAAAATAAAGGGTTCATTTTTTTGGTTTAAAAATGGAAAGAAAAATTTTAACAAAATTAAAAAATAGGCGAAAAAATACAGGTTTTTATTTTGGGTTTGAAATTTAATTTTTTTAAATTAAAATTTAAAAATTTAAAAAAAATTTTTTTATTTTTTTTTTAATAATTAATTAAATTTTAAATAAAATATAAAAATGTTTTTTTTTTTAAAAAATAAATGTAATAAAAATTTAACCCCCAAAAAAACTTTTTTACGGTTAAAAAAATTTTTTTGTTTTTTTTGGAAATTTAAAAATTAAACTAAAAACCTCAAATTTTTTCCCCATTTTCCCCCTTTTTTTGCTTTTTGAACCCCCCCCCCTTTTTTTAACCATTTAAAAATTTTTTCTTCCCCCCTCGATCCTTTTGTGAATAACGGGCGCTTTTTAAGAATTAAAAACGGGTTTTAAAAACCCCCTTTTAATTTTTTTTTAAAATTTTTTTTGCTTTTTTTCCTTTTTTTATTAAAAAATTTTAAAAAAACCCTTTTTTTTTTTGGGGGTTAAAAGGGTAAAAAAAAATTTCTTGTTGAATTTTGGTTAAAAAAGAAATAAATAAAGTAGGAAAATAAAAGAAAAAAAGGAATTTTCCCCAAATTTTTTTTTTTAAGGGAGGGGTTTTTTGGGGGAAAGGTAAAAAAAGGGAAATTGGGGGGGGAAAAATAAAGGTTAAAAAAAGGGAAAATTTGCCCTTTAAAAAAAGGGAAAAAGTTTTTTCCCTTTTTTTCAAAAGAAATGGTTAAATACAGGGGGTTGGGTTGGGGGGGAGGGATTTTTTAAACTGGGGGGTTTTGGGTTGGGGAAAAAAAATTTGGGGGGTTGGGTTTTGGGGGGGAAAAAAAAGTAAAAAAAATTAGGGTTAGATTTAGGGAAAAAAAATTTTTACCCATTTTTTATTGGGTTCAAAAAAAAAATTTTTAAAAAAAAAAGGAAAATAAGGGAATTTTTAACCTTTCAGCTTCAGTGATGGTGAAATACAAGCCGGAAATCATAACATTGTTTTTGTGTTTAATAATTTAGGAAATGAGATATTGTGATAGTTTTCAAATCAAAATTAATAGAAATGGATGGCGAAAAAATCACACCGGATTTATGATTTATAGAGTTTGAAATATATAGATTTTTTTTATAATTAGAAATTAAACATATAAATTAAAACTTTGTTCAAATTATCCCCTTTTT